>NC_056745.1:1445122088-1445164588 GCF_019279795.1 Protopterus annectens
AGTCAATCTTTGTATCCTTGTTTTTTAAGTTAGTATTGCCTTTGCGATTCAAGCTCGGAGAAGCCTTGGGGTACAGTCTCTCAACTTGAGAATCCTCGGTCCTTATTTTCTGACTGAACTTAGTAAATGACAAATAAAATTAATTATGTAGTAAATAACTGGCCCAGGATGGTTATACATTCCATTAAAATGTGATTTCATTATAAAACTGCCTTTATAGCTAGCCCTTCAGATTGCTTGCAGTTGCTGTCAGTCTTTTAATCCCATTATTAAAACTGCTGTAGTATTTCAGGATTCTACTCTGCTTTTTGTTCAGAACTATTTTTTAAAACATTCCTTTGTTCTGTAGTATATCCAACGAGTTTAATCAGCATCCTGTCCCCCACAGACACACACTTTCAGGTTCAACTGCCACAATGTTGCAGATGAATATAACAAAGTTAAATTTATGTTAAATTATACCTGTCCTTATAAGTACTAAGTATATTAGTACCATAATTCTTTTGGAAAAATACCTGTGGTCTGCCATTCAAACAGTAGACACTGGCAGCCTGCACAGTGCATCCTTTTCATAAGCCATACCTTGTCCCTTCTTTCATCATTCACATGTAATTTAAACACTGACACCAACAGCTCTCCATACGTGCTGTGAAAAAAACTTTGCATCTGCCATCCATATATTTTCTTCTTCTTCCAAATTTAGTTTGGGTTTCCTCTGCTGTCTTTTTTCTTTTAACTTTGATCACATTGTTATGTCATTTAAAGTATATTGGTCATATTCTGATGCATCTTTGTTTTACAATTAATTTCATTTCCATTTATATTCTTCATTTCCATTTGTATTCTTCATGTTAATTTTAAAAATGATTTTACAAAAAAATTAAGATTATAGCCTGTTGTTTGTTGTTTTAGTTTCACTGTTTTCTCACTTTTTCTTCTATAGCCACACCCACAAAATGTTGTCATGGTAGGCACTGGGCAGTAATTTACATAAACTGTGAAGCATTGTGGGTAAAAAAAGAAATGAGTTCTTTAGAAGAGTAGCTTACATTGTGGGGTCACTACTACATCATCATTTGTTATTTCTTAAGGTAAGGTATTCTGTCTGCCTTAGTTGATTACCTGTCATTTAACATGAAAATACAATAGTATGTTCATAAATGTAGGTAGTGAGACAATGAGGGTTCAGTCTTTCACATTGGCATGGCCGAAATTTTCAGGTATAAGAAAAATTTCAGGGGGCCATCCCTATCAACAAAATTAAAATGCAAAAGCAACACACATTTTGCATAAAAACTGTATAATTTGGCATTGAATATGGTAAGGAAGTTATACCCAACTAAAAGAGTTTGTTACTTATATTTGTCTCAGAATGTGACTAATGCACTTAAACCCCATTATATGTCTTCATCACCTTATCTTCTTGAGTGAATACAAACCACATATTTTTGGGTGGGCTTGTATATTTTAACCTCATTGTTCCCTTCACTATTCTAGTAATTGGCTGTTCATACTTTCCACCCTCAGTTTTACTTTCCCTTTTTCCATAAAATTATGAAAGTTGGTCAGAAAACTTAAAATGTGACCTTATTGGATCCCCATTGAAAGGCAGGGGTAACATCAGTTCTTCATTTCTTTTTGTTCCAGTTTCCTAGCCTAAGATCAAGTCAGCATTTACACTATTGTCTCACACCGACGTAGGAACAGTTGTAGTCCCAATGCTATTTAATTTTACTATGCTCTCCTGTGTCCGCTATTCAAGTCAGCTTGCATTTCCTTAATCTACCTTCACTAATATTTATCCTTGTGTTTAGCTGCATTAAATCTCTAATGGATACTTACCTACATACTCACTGTGGTGTATCATTTCTCCTGAGAACTTTTATCTGTGATATTGTATCAGTCTTAGTGTCATTTGTGGTCACTCTGATTCTGTTCCAATGTGGTGGTTCATACTGTACATTTTGCAGAACTTGAGCCAGAACCACAGGCTGCTATGCAGTGCTTTCACATCCTTCTTCTGAGATGTTTACTTTAACTACCATTATATACTGCCTGTCAGTCAACAAATTATTGAAAGCTACCATATTAATGACTATCAAAATGGTAATCAGGAAACCAAATACAACCATCAGGAAAGGCAAAGCTAAACATGAGTTAAAACTAGAATCAGATGTCAAGGATAACTACAAATCCTTCTTTATATTAGAAAATGGAGAAAGAATACACAACAATGTTTTGAACCAATCTTAAGTGGAATTACCCATGCTGACCATAAAGATATAGCTAACTTTACTCCAAAAACAATCATTGCAATTCTGCAAACCTGTGAGTCACATTCACCCTTTAAAATCATCATGTACTGGGTCCTAACTATGTTAATCCTCTTCCATGGTCTCAGACAATATACGTGGATGCTTAATAAACAGCGGCAAGCATGCTGTCACTGAATGTCAACAAACAATAATAGGGCTAGTGAAAAAAATGAAACGCAAAGTTGCACACAATATAAAAAATTAATAACAGACAAATACTCTAGCACCTCAGCAAACACAGCCTTCTTAGAGTTAATTAACTAGCCCTATTGTTGTTTGTTTTTATACATCTTGCTGTGTTGTTCTGTATCTCACTGAATCTCCCCTGCACTAATCTAATTTAAGCCTAGCCACGGGGTAAGTTCCTGAAATATGAAACACAGTTGTTTTATTGTCCCATTACAAAGAGAGCCCTAACACAGATGCAAAGAACTACAGACCTGCCAGTATATATAGTGTAATTTGTTAGACCATGGAATGTGTTATTCCTTACTTCATGCACTACAGTATTAACAAACTTGTACAACTGGATCAACAAACTTTTGCTTTTTTCAAGGGTAGGTAAGGTCTACTTAATTTAGTAGATTTCTATGAAAAGGTTACAGTGGTAGTGGATGGGGGTCATTCAGTCCATGCAACATATCTGGATCTGACCAAGGCCTTTGACACTAAACATTCTGAAAAGCCTTCAGGTAGGCCCTTACATGGTTAGATTGATTGCAGATTGGCCTAAAGACAGGACCCACATAATTAAGGTTTCATATGCTACTTCAGAAAGTAGGAAAAGAGGTAGCAGAGTACTCCAAGACTCAGTGCTGAGACCCCTCCTTTTTTGGTATATATCTTTCTGACCTCCTTTCTGTAAACCCCTACTGTAAACCCAGGCATGTGGCTACCTAGATTTGCTAATGAATATAAGATGGGTGTTATCATTCTGTCTCCTCTAGATGTAAAATTATTGCATCAAGACTGAATCTTTACAAATCAGTAATGTGCAGAAAAAAGCTTTTAGAAATGGATGCAAACAAGTGCAATGTTTTCTTGTTTGGTAAATAACTTACAATATATTCAATTCCCTACTCCAAATGCACACAGTAGTGAAGGGCCTTGTCTCCTGAGGCAATAAATCCCACTTTTTCAACCATCATTCTGCAAGAAATTAGGAATCCTTCTATATGACATCTAATTTATTAAGGCATTTAATCCAGGTAAAAAGATTATGTCATATTTCTGTACTAAGCCCTAATTTGAGCAGTTATAAAGATGAGTGCCCTTGTTGGCTTGTACCTAATCAGATATATTGCACAGTTAGAAAGGCCCACAATTTCCCTAGTTAAAATATTACTGGTCTAAAACCCTTTAGTTACCAATGCATGCCTGAAGCCCTATACCAGTACTCTGTCTCTTAGAAGCTCCTGTAAGGAGATCTGTGTCCTGCATTCCAGGCCTTTATAGTCCCTACTCCATTGGATCACCCGTATCTATATAAGATGGTGCCACAAACACTTGAGCAAAGGATCTTAATCTCCAATAACATATGAATAAAACATATTGGTGGGTCAGAGTTTTAACTTGCCTGTTACCCAGTCTCTAAAGCAAATTTACTTTATATACGGAACAAAGTGACAGTCTCACATCTTTAAGAGAGAAACCTGGAGGAATCAGTCAATATCCACAAATTCTTCCTAGACTTGATGTTTTTGCCCTCTTGGAAGCAGGAGGTACTTATAGGGGGTGGGTATCAGCAAGATGCAAATGATCTTTTTAACTTTCTTGCTTTCTAACTATTATGATACTATGATGCTAAAATAGTTTTATTTATTTTATTTCATTCATTTATCTGTCTGTCTGTCTGTCTATCTATCTATCTATCTATCTATATATCTATATATCTATCTACCTATCTATCTATCTGTCTGTCCTTCAGTGGCCAGGTTAGTCCCACTAGGCTAGTAGTCTCTTTTCAGTGGAGACTTGAAGTGTTAGTCATACTACTAGGGGAAATTTGGTCAGGGCATTAGGGAACTCCTGCTACTCTTTTCAATAAGTGCAATGGGATCTCTTACATCCACCTGTGCTACCGCCAACTCGGGCAGATGGGGCCTTGGTTTAACATCTCATCTGCACTTCATTCCTGATGCATTTGTTCCAGTTCTATTCCCATGCTCATAGGTTCATATGTTCATAGGCTAGTACTAGGCTATCAGCCCTAAGGCCAATACAAGCCTAGCCATAACAATTCTCTGGCTATTTCTTCCCACAATATTTACTTCCCTGGACCCCTGTCTAGCAGGGTGACTGACATGATCCCCGGGGTGAATTTCCTATCTTCCATCCAATCATCAAGGTTCCTTTTGAAGAGGAGCAAAGAGCCGCCCTGCTTGACATGTATGGGCAGTCTATTCCGGAGTCTGGGGAGTCTCTGGGTCAGGAACATATCCCTCCATCATGTTTTGTTCATTCTGATGACAAGGTTTAGATCCCTGGAGTGTGTGTCTCTGAGGGATTGGGATTTCTTTAAGTGTAGCATGTCCAACAGCTCTGGGTTTGACATGGCCTTGTATGTTAAGCAGAGATCACCTCTGAGTAGACGATATGTGACAGGGTATAGGTGGAGTTTTTTTAGATGGTCAGCATAGGGCATCTGCTTTAGGCTTGTGATTCTTTTAGTGAAGTATTTCTGTGACCTTTCCAGCTGTTGAAGATGGCTTGAGAGATACATACCAAACAGGGCATTGTATTCTATAATGTGGCTAATGAGGGATGAGTACAGTGGGACAATTACCTCCTTTTTTCTGGATGAAAAGCCCTTAGTGATGAGGTGTGCCATATAGAAGCATTTTCTGACTGTTGTGGCGATGTGGTTATCGAAGGTGAGACTGCTGTCCACCTGTGTCCCTAAGTCTCCTATCACACTTTCAGTGTTTAGTGTACTGCCACTTATGTACATGTTTTTTCCCAAAGGGGATAACTATACATTTCTTGGCATTGAGCTTGAGCCCATGGTTCTAGCACCAAGCATCTGTTTCTGTAAGGCCCTTTTGTAGAATATCCACATCATTTGGGGATTCAGTAATGGCTCCCAGTTTACAGTCATCTGCGAACTTTGTTAGCCAGAGTCCCTTAGTGTTGGCCTGTACTTCAGAAAAGTAGATGCCAAACAAGAGCGGTCACAGGACTGAACGCTGAGGTACTCTACTTGTCACTTGTCTGGAGCTGGATTTGGAGTTGGCTACTTTTACAGTGTGGGTTCTGTCAGTAAGCCAGTTGGCAACCCATCAAGTGATGTAGGGATTAATGCCCAACTTAGTAAGTTTATCTATGATTCCAGAGTGGGGGATGGTGTCAAAGGCCTTGGTGAGGTCCACCCTTGTCCACAGCTCTGTAGACTGGTCAAGGAAGTCAATCAGGTTCAGGAGACAAGATCGGCCCCTCACAAACCCAAACTGCGTGGGGTCCAGTGTTTGAAGGTTGCCAATGTCTTTGTTTATAAGTTCCATGATAATACGTTCCATGGCCTTGCAGATCAGGCTCGTCAGACTGATGGGGAGGTAGTTCCCAGGATCCAAGGTGGATCCCCCCTTGTGGAGTGGGATAACTGTAGCTGTGCACCACTCATTGGGTACAAAGCCTGAGGTGAGGCTATGATTAAACATGACACTTAGGTGAGGTGCCAGTTCATTTTGTAGTTCATATAGTACACAGCCTGGGATGTCGTCTGGTCCCATGGATGCTGTATTCTTAGCTTTGGAGAGTGCATTTTTTACCTGTGTGGCCGTTATTACCAGACTTTGGCAATCTTTCAGTATTGCGATGGGCCCTTTAGGGGGTGAGGGGGGGTGAAGTTTGCACTGAATCGATCTGCCAGGATATTGCCAATATCCTTGTGATCAGTATATTTAATGCCATTCTGTTGTAGCTCAGAGCAGATCTGAGCATTGCCATTTAGATTCTTGACATAGTTATAGAATGCCTTGTGGTTGTCCTTGGAATCTTTGGCAATTTTATTTTCGTAACTAGCTTTGGAGGATTTTATGAGGGATCTTAGCTTCTTACTGAGGCTGGTAAGGAAGTTTTTTGCATCCTGGGATTTTCCTCTTTTCTGAAACAGTTTCTTCCTTTTGTTTGTTTATGGCAGGGGACCACCAGATTGGCTTCCTTTTTTTTGGAGGAGAGCATCTTGGTTCTATTGGGGATGGCACGATTCATGCACGAGTGGATGTGCTCGTACAGTGCCTTAGTTTTGGATTCAGCAGTCAAACTTTCAGTTCCCATCTGCATGGATGTCATGAACAGGTAAAAAACACACTCTGCAAAGCCAAGAACACACCATCCATGGGACCTGACAACTTCCCAGGCTGCATTCTACATGAACTACAGAACAAACTGGCACCCCACCTAAGTACCATGTTCAATCATAGCCTTACCTCAGGCTTTGTGCCCACTGAATGGCACACAGCAAAGGTTATCCTACTCCACAAAGGGGGAGCCACCATGGACCCCAGGAACTACTGCCCCATTAGCCTGATGAGCCTGGTCTGCAAGGCTATGGAATGTATCATCATGGAACTTATAAACAATGACATTGGTAATCTCCAAACTCTGGACCCTACCTAGTTCGGGTTTGTAAAAGGCAGATCATGTCTCCTAAACCTGATAGACTTATTTGAAGTGGTCACCAAAACCGTAGATGAGGGTAAGGTGGTTTACACAGCCTGTCTAGATCTCGCCAAGGCTTTCAACACCATCCCCCACTCTGGAATTATAGATAAACTCACTAAACTAGGTATAAATCCCTATGTCACAAGATGGGTTGCCAACTGGCTCACTGACAGAACCCACACTGTGAAAGTAGCAGACTCTAAATCCAACTTCAGGCCAGTGACACGTGGAGTACCACAGGGTTCAGTCCTAGGTCCTCTCCTGTTTGGTATCTACTTCTCTGAAGTACAGGCTAACACAGAAGGTCTTTGGCTAGCGAAGTTCACAGATGACTGCAAACTAGGAGCCATAATCAAAACTTCTAATGATGTGGAAATCCTACAAAAGGGCCTCATTGAGACAGATGCCTCATGTCAAAGCCATGGCCTTAAGCTCAATGCCAAAAAGTGCATTGTCATCCCTTTTGGTAAAAACTATGTAGCCATGAACTACCACATAGGGGGTAGTCTACTTAACACCAAAAGTGTGATAAGAGACCTTGGGACACAGGTGGACAGTAATCTCTCCTTTGATAATCACATCGCCACAGTAGTCAGGAAATCCTTCTATGTGGCACACCTCATCACAAAAGGTTTCTCATCCAGGAAAAAAGAGGTCATTGTTCCCCTCTACTCATCACTCATTAGACCCACTATAGAGTACAACACCCCTTTTGGTATGTACCTCACAAGACATCTACAACAACTGGAAAGGCCACAGAAATACCTCACAAAGAGGATTACCGGTTTCAAACAGATGCCCTACGTAGACTGTCTCAAAAAACTCCAGCTTTACTCTGTCGCATATCGCCTAATCAGAGGTGATCTCTGCCTAACATGCAAAGCTATGTCAAACCCAGAGCTGTTGGACATGCTCCACTTAAAGAAATCCCAATCCCTCTGAGCTACATGCTCTAGGGACCTAATCCTTGTCACCACAATAAACAGAACATGCTGTAGGGATATATTCCTGTCCCAGAGATTTCCCATACTCTGGAACAAACTATCTATCTATATCAAACAAAGCTCCTCATTAGCACTCTTCAAGAAAAATTTTGATGATTGGATGGGAGATAGGAAATTCACCCCGGGGATCACTTCTGTGGCTCTGCTTGACAGGTGCACAGGAAAATAATTTTCTTGGGTGGCAAAAGCCAGGGTACCGTTTGGCTAGGCTTATATATGCCCTAGGGCCAATAGCCTAGTACCTACCTATGAACCTATGAAGTTTGTCACTTCTGACTTGAGTAGTATGAAGTTGGCTTTGGAGAAGTTTTTTACAGAGGCTTCCTTACTGGGGGGTGGGGGTGAGATGTGGATGTCAAGGGTGATTAGCTTATGGTCAGACCTGACCAACGAAGGGGTGACCATAGGTGTGGAGCATCGATTTCACATATTGGTAATGACCAGGTCTAGGATATTGGAGCCCATGGTGGGACAAAGGATTAGTTGATCCAGGGCATTGGAATTTATGAATTCCAAGAACCATTGGGCAAAGGTGTTGGTACATGAGTAGTTTTCTCAGTTAATGGCAGGGTAGTTGAAATCACCCAGTATTAGGGTGTTTGGTTGTATCTTAATATTTCCCAGTATGTTTAGAAAGGTGCAGTGAGAATCTTGGGGCATGGTGGGGGATCTGTAGAAAGCTATAATTTGGATTGCAGTCTTACCTAGTGTTAGTTGCAGCTGGAGAATTTCAGATGCATTGTGTTGGGCAACTAGCCTGGTGTTTTGAGTATCCTTGGTGAATATGGACATTCCTCCACCTTTAGTGTTTTGGTCCTGGTGTGGTGGCCGAAAAGTGTAGTAAGAGTTGTAGCCTGGTATTGCAGGGGTGTTCTCTGGAGCCTTGAACCAGGTCTCAGTTACTGCACAGATATCGATGTTCTCCATTTTTAGGAGTGTCTCGAGAGAGTGCATTTTGAGGTTTAGACTTCCAGCATTGAGTAGCATTACCTTCAGATTTTGCATGCTTGTACCTGTTACTGTGGTGGTTTTGTCCTTTGAACTTTGCTTAAAAAAGGCACTATAGGGGTGGCAAGAGCCTTAGCCAGTAACCTGATCCCAGGGGCGACAGGTGCAGACCATATCTGGCAAAGCATCATGGTCTGTTGATCATGTCATCCCAAGCAGACAGATACTGGATCCCCTTTGAATGACACCAGAAGCTTAGCCAATTGTTGAAGTCAGTCATTTTTTCCTTAAACTGTGGTATCTTTCTGGGCGAAGGCATGCCTGGGCCACATGATCCGAGAGCTCTTCCATGTCTCTTTTCATGTAGCCTAGGGAGGTATGTCTCAAGTCATTCACTCCAACATGGACAATGACAGAGTCATATTTGTACTTATTGTGGAGTGACTTGAGTGCGTGCGTTATGTGGTGGATCCTGGCACCTGACAGTCAGCTGATTGTAATTTTCTCCTTGTTCTGCTTTAGCTGTTC
This sequence comes from Protopterus annectens, assembly GCF_019279795.1. Lineage (NCBI taxonomy): Eukaryota > Metazoa > Chordata > Ceratodontiformes > Protopteridae > Protopterus > Protopterus annectens. The sequence goes on from NC_056745.1 coordinate 1,445,131,546, forward strand.
TGTATGTGCTGCAAATTTATGTAGACTTAGGATATTATTGGCTGACTTTTTTATGTTAACAAGAAATTCCGTGTATTAAAGTATATGATTTTAATTTATTCAAAAATCTTCGGAAACATAGGAATGTTGGTTGTTATGGAATGATGTTTCAAGCTTGTCTTGTGACTATTTATGACAGAAACAATTTAGCCACTAGATAATTTAAATAGTAAAAATCGTAGGAGTTGTGATTCTTCATTTACTTACTCGTATGTTTGACAGTGGCTGGTTTTGCTCTTCTGTATTTGCATTAATAAGGTTTATTAATTAAGTCACCACACTTCTAAGGGATACCCTATCACCTGTTTTATAGTTAGATGCATAATTTCTATTTATTTATTATTTGATTTAACATTTGTTTACCTGGAGAGCCTGACTGGGATGAAGACAAATTTTCAGCGGAGGCCCGGAGAGAAAATAGGTATTTATAAAAGAAGACTACAGACATATAAGAAAATCACAAACATACAATAAAACAATTGCATTGGATCACATTGAATAAAATATGACATAGGATATATGTATGATATTTGATGAGTAATAAACAAAAGATTAACATTACTACATTATTACATAAAGTTACAATCAATAACTGAGCTGTGTGGCAGACATATCCTACAAAGTGTTAGTGCAGATTGAAGATGGAAGTAAAGAAAGAGTTTGGAAGAATCTGCAGATAGGTAGATTTGACCAGTAGAGAAGGTATTAATTAGTAAGGCCAGTTAATCAGGGCTAATGGGTGTGAGGGGAGGAGCAGACAAATCAAGGGAAAGTCAGATAGTGGTAGAGTGAGAAAAGTAAGTTATGGGAATGGATGTAGGTAAGAGAAGTTTTGAGAGATAGTTTGAACTAGTAGGAGAAAGAAATTATAGGGGAGGGGAAGCAATAAAGGGAAAGGCGTGGTGATATTTGAGAGGGAAGGAGCATGTTAATCTGTTCAGGTAAGTGCTTAGAAAGGGAAGAGAAATTGCAAGGTTATATAGTTGCACAGGTGGGGGGTGTAGGTAAGGGGGAAAGGGAGCAAGTCAATACGTTTAATTAAATATAATAGACATAGTATGGGAGAAAAGTAGTGTAGTTAGCTACTGGTAAAGGGAGAAAGAATTAGTCAGGACTTGTGCAGGGCAATGCCATTTATTACTCAGGCAGCTCCTAAGCAAGATCTTAAACTGAGTGTGGTTGGCAGCAGTTATAATCGGATGGGGAATAGTGTTCCAATTTTTAGAGACCTAGTTAGAGTAAAGAGAGTTGCCAGCAGCATTGTTAGATTTGGATACATGTTGTGGGGATTTATTTGAGGATCAGAGGACTCGACTGATGGCGTAATTGCTGAACAGCAGGATTTTTTTCTGGTTGGTGAACCAGACTGTAGGCAGTAAGGAGATGAGTGTACATTAAGTGATGGGATAATTCAAGCCAGTTCAGCTGTTGTAAGGCACAGCAGTGGTGAGACCTGTGAGTGGAGTTAGTGGTGAATTTAGCAGTTTTATTGTAGCAGGTTTCCAGTTTGGCCAAGTCAGTTTTCTTTACGTTGGTGAAGATGGGGGAGGCATATAGAATGGTAGAGACTAGGCAAGTTCTGGCAATTGCCTGTCTTGTGGTACTAGTAAGGAAGGGCTTGAGTCTGTATAGGGCACCTAGTTTAATGTGTGTCAGTTTGATAGACTGGGATAGGTGTATATCAAATTTCAAATTATTGTCTGTTAGCACACCTAGTAATTTTGTTTGGCCTATGGTTGAAATTATAGTATTTTTAGAAGAATATAGTTGAAATGGGGTTGTGAGTCACATGATTTACTGGGGTGGAAGAGCATGAGTTTAGTTTTGGGTGGATTCAGGATTGGTTGTAAGTCTGATAACCGGGTTTCAGTGGCTAGGAAGGACTGTTGTGTCCTTGTTCAGGATTAGTTGTAAGTCTGATAACCAGGTTTCAATGGCTAGGAAGGACTGTTGTGTCCTTGCTTGGAGTTCTTTTAGAGTAGGTGCAGCACAGACGTTGGTAGAGTCATCAGCATATTGGACAATGGAGGCTAGAGAAGTGACTGCATGAAGCCTGTTGGTAAAGATACTGAAAAGTAAAGGACCTAGACTTGATCCTTGGAGGACATCCATGGTAATGGGTAAAATGGAAAAGAGATTATGTTGCCATTTGACAGCTTGTTGTCAGTTATTTAAGTAACTATGGAACCATCCAATTCATGAGTAACTAAAAGTAGTTCCTTATGAGAAACAGTACCAAAAGCTTTGCATAGGTCCAAGAAAATGGAGGATACCAGATTCTCATCATTTCTATGTTTGTTGATAGTATTGGTGAAGCTGGGCAGGGCAGTATTTGGGCAGAAACTATGCTGTGTGCTAGAAAGGAGATTATTAGATAAAAGGTAGTTGAGCTAAATATGAATACATTTTTTAAGACTTTGGATAGGGGAGATAAGATAGCTATAGTAATTGGAGAACTCAAAGAGAGCTGTCACCTTTGTGCCGAGGGTTATGTAAGATATTTTCCATATTAGAGGAAAATGTTGTTCAGATATAGATCAGTTGATGAGAATAGACTGGGCAGGAAATGACATCTGCTGCTAGCTTTAAGAATTCCGAGGGTAGGTTAGCAGCTGCAAGGTTTGTGGGCTTTAGTTTAGAGAGTAATTTTTTATGGTGTATGTTTGGACTGGTTTAAAAGGGAAAGAGTCAGTTTCATCATTGGGTATAGATGAGATAGTTGGAGGATCTTAATAAATGAGCATATTACATTTGTAAAGAAAAAGTTAAATTGTGCAGCTATGCTGTTATTGTTGGAGTGGAGGATTGGCCTGGATGAAGGAACTTATTTATGGTGTACCAAAATTTTTTTAGAATGTTGTGGTTCTTTTGCTGTATAGCATGATTTTTTTCTAGTTTGACCTGGGCTTTGGCTTTATTTCAAAGGTGTCTATAGTGTTCTAGAATTACTAGATTTTTGTTGGAGTGCCACAGTGTCCAGGCTTTATATCTTTATTTTAGTAAATTTTTAGTATCTTTTGTTAGCCAAATTATTTCACTCTAGCAGTTGTACATTTCACAAAAAAGACCTGTTCTTACTGATTTTTCACCATCTTACCACACAGGTCAGATCTATAATACAGCTTGAAGTTATGGTACAAAAACTAGTGTTTAGACATGGGACAGATGTCTAAGTCACCACAGATTCATCAATAAGGCCACTGAAGTCTTATATCCATTCACGTCTTGCCAGTACTGTAAGTGTGTGTGTGTGTGTGTGTGTGTGTGTGTGTGTGTGTGTGCTGGAGCATGCATGTGGGTGAATAGATGAGTATTTCTATGAGTGTGATCAGCTATGGGGGGAATTGTTTGTTGATCATTGGATATGTGTGTGTGTGTGTGTGTGTGTGTGTGTGTGTGTGTGTGTGTGTGTGTGTGTGTGTGTCTGGTTGCCCAAAGTAGGGGCTTGTTTGAGAATTGAGTGTCATGGTGTGTGTGTCTGTGTGTGTGTGTGTTTGTGTTGGAGCATGCATGCTGAGTGTTTCCATGAGTGTGATCAGCTATGGGGGGAATTGTTTGTTGATCATTGGATGTGAGTCTCTGTGTGTGTGTGTGTGTGTGTGTGTGTGTGTGTGTGTGTGTGTGTGTGTGTGTGTGTGTGTGTGTGTGTGTGTGTGTGTGTGTGTCTGTCCTTTCCTTATGAGGTGCATGGGTTAGGGAAAACACTACTGAGGTCAGGTCTTGAGAGTACTAGTGTGCGATTCAGAGACATGGTAATGAGGTATTTTTCAATGCAGCCATAGCTATTATTTTTACAATATCTGACCATCATGCTTAGGTTCATAGGTTCATAGGTTCATACTAGGCTATCTGCCCTAGGGCATTTATAAGCCTAGCCAGAGTGTGTTTGGCTTTCGCCACCCATTTTAAATTAATTTTGCTATGCCCTTTTTCGAGGTTAGTATACTGTGCCTCTGTCTAACAGTGACACAGAAGTGATACCCGGGGTAAACCTATGATCACCCATCCACTCATCAAGATTCCTCTTGAAGAGAGTCAATGAGGGACTCTGCCTAACCTGGACTGGGATTTTATTCCAGAGTGAAGGGAGCCTCTGGGTTATGAATCTGTCCCTCCAGCATGTCCTATTTATTTCAGTGCTGAGGTTCAAGACTCTCGAGCACGTAGCTCGATGGGATTTGGATTTTCTGAGGTACAGCATGTCCATTAATTCCGGTTTGGACATGGCTTTATATGTCAGGCACAGATCGCCTCTGAGCAGGCGGTATGCCACTGATTAGAGCTGGAGTTTCTTTAACCGGGCAGCATATGGCATCTGTTTGAGCCCTTTGATCCTCTTGGTGAGGTACTTTTGGGGTCTTTCCAGTTGCTGCAGGTGTCTGGTAATGTACATCCCAAAAGGGGCATTGTACTCAATTATGGGCCTGATGAGGGATGAGTAAAGAAGCACAATGACCTCCCCTGATCTAGATGTGAATCCCTTCATGATTAGGTGGGCTATATAAAATGTTTTTCTAACCACTTTGGCCATGTGGTTGTCAAATGAGAGATTGCTATCAACTTGGGTCCCCAGGTCCCTAATTACTTCTTCTGTACTTAATGGATTACCACCTATGTGGTAATTTGTGGGCACTTTGTTTTTGCCAAAGGGGATGACTATACACTTTTTGGCATTTAGCTTGAGGCCATGGCTCTGGCACCAGTTGTCTGTTTCTATGAGGCCCTTTTGGAGGATGCTTGTGTTAGCTGGAGAGTCTATTATGGCGTCCAGTTTGCAGTCATCTGCGAACTTGGTCAGCCACAGTCTTTCCATGTTGGCCTGTACCTCCAAGAAATATATACCGAACAAGAGAGGTCCCAGGACTAAGCCTTGTGGGACGCCACATGTAACTGGTTTGCAGTCTGTCATGGCTCCAGCAATTCTAACCATGTGGGTTCTGTCCTTGAGCCAGTTTGCAACCCATCTAGTGACATAGGGGTTTATATTTAAGCTGGTGAGCTTATCTATAATGCCCGAGTGGGGTATTGTATCGAAGGCTTTTGCGAGGTCCAGGTAGGCTGTGTGGACCACCTTCCCCTTGTCAATGGCCTTGGTGACCGTTTCAAAGAAATCGACCAGGTTTAAGTGGCAGAATCTGCCCTTAACAAAGCGAACTGGGTAGGATCCAGTGTCTGTAGGTCCCCAATATCTTTATTTATGAGGTCCATGATGATCCTTTCCATAGCTTTGCAGACCAAGCTAGTCAGGCTTATGGGGCGATAGTTTCCAGGATCCGTTGAGGCACCACCTTTGTGGAGAGGGACCACTGTTGCTGTACGCCACTCTTTGGGTACATATCCTGTAGTAAGGCTGAGATTGAACAGTAGTTTTAGGTTTGGGTTTAGCTCTTCTTGGAGTTCATGTAGGACGCAGCCCAGGACACCGTCTGGTCCCATTGATGCTGTGTTTTTTGCTTTGGAGAGGGTGGCTCTTACCTGAGCATCTGAGATGTCAGGGGGCCAGCACTCTGCTGAGATAGATATTTGCCCTTTTGGTGGGGAGGAGAGGAGAAATTTGCGCTGAACCTGTCAGCTAGGATGTTGGCAATGTCTGTGGGTTTGGTGTATTTTTTGTCATTTTGGACTAATTCTGAGCATATCTAGGAATTCCCACCCAGGTTCCTAACATAACTAAAGAAAGCCTTGTGATTATCCTTAGTGTCCTGTGCAATTTTTCTCTCAAAGCTGGCCTTAGACGATTTTATGAGTGCCCATAGTTTTTTGCTAATACTGATCAGAGATGCCTTCCCTTTTTGGGATTTTGCTCTATCATGTAGTAGCTTCCTCCTTCTATTGTATAGTTTGTTTATGGCTGGGGTCCACCAGACGGGACATCTGCCTTTGAAGGATTGGGTCTTGGTTTTATTTGGGATCGCATGATCCATGCATTCCTGAAGGAGTTCATAGAATGCGTTTATAAAGGATTCTGCAATCTGGGCCGTATTTTCCACAGGCCCGGGGGCTTTGAAGGATTCCACCTCGGTTTTGAGGAGTGTGAAATTTGCTTTAGAGAAGTTTTTCACTGTGGTTTTCTGGGCAGGGGGTGGGGTTGGGATGTGAATATCCGTTGAGATTAGTTTATGGTCTGATCCTACCAGTGAGGGATACACTTCTGGTCTGGAGCATAGAGTCCCCATGTTAGTGATGATCAGGTCCAGTATGTTTTCCCCTCTTGTGGGAGTGGTAACAAGTTGTTCCATAGCATTTGAGTTTATAAATTCTAGGAACCTTTGGGCTAGGGTGTTGGAGCTAGAGAAATGCTCCCAGTCTATGTTTGGGTAGCTGAAATCGCCCAATATAATGGTGTTTGGAGAGACCTTCATATTTTCCAGTGTTCTCAGGAAGGCTGAGTGGGGTTCCTGGGTTTGGGAGGGTGGTCTGCAGCAGGCTATAAACTGGAAGGCAGTTTTACCCTATGCTAACTAACCAACCCATGTTGGGTAATCAGTACAAGGGGTAAGCTTTTCCCATAATGCTTTTCTTTTTTTAATTTGTTTTATTGGTTTTAAAACAGTAGATAAATAAATTTTAAAACAAACAAATAACTATTTACATAGGTCCACAGTTGATCAATACATCAAAGTTATACATATTAACGGTTAATATTTTTCAAACAAGTCTTTAAGTTACAGCCAAGGTATATATGAATGTGTAATATTAGAAGCTCTCATTTTTACAGTATGCAATTCACTACTGCAACCGATTTTTGCCATACTAATAAATTCAACACTAGAGGGGGTAACTTTGCTTTTCCACTTTTTTAGTAATTACTTTTCTGTTTAAATGAAGAACATACCAAGAAGACACCATTTGGGTTTTTGGAATTATCTCAGGAATTGAAGCATTAAATAAAACTAAATATTTAGATATATTATATCTATCTGACCATAGAGCTTGAATGAAGTTATTAATTACTTTCCAAAATGGGAGATTACTTCATATTCATATACCATATGAGTGCATCAGCTATCTTTCAGAATTACATCTGCAGCATTTAATTCTATTTGATTTATACATAATTGTAATATTGTTAGGAGTGACAAAAGTTCTGTGTAAGAATTTCCAAGTGAAAATTTTCCAATATGATGAATATAATGAAGATGGGGTTTTACTTGTAGATTTTAATGTTATTTTCTTGTATGCTTCAGAGAATTCCTCTTTATTAATTTTTGAGGAATAGTTCCAATAAGAATTCTCTAAATACTGTACTTGAAATCTAACTTAAGAATTGTATAAATTTGTGACAAATATCATTTATTTTTCATTGTATTATTGATATTTATTAAGAATTCCAATAATTTGGAGAATAATTTCTTATCTAGGTTAAATATCTTATTTACTTCTGTGTTCACAAAGTCTCTAAAGATTTGTAAAATTAACAAATTCTCAGAATATTGATTGTTTTGAGACCTTAAATTTTCAACATTATATATATATATATATATATATATATATATATATATATATATATGTATATATATGTATATATATATATATATATATATATATATATATATATATATATATATATATATATATATATATATATATATATATATATATATATATGTATATATATATATATATATATATATATCAGTACCATTTAAGAATTGATGCCAATAAATTTACTTTGTTGTTAAAATACTAGCATTTTGTTGAAGTTATGAGTTTCTAAGCAGTCATGTGTAATTGAAATTGGAAATATAGAAAATATTAAATCTAATACAATAGTTAGACTATACTGCGGTGGTGGTGCTGCAGTAGTGTTGTCGCCTCACAGTAAGATGTTGTCCTGTTCGATTCTTAGCTAGAGCATCTTCTGTGTGGAGACATGTGAATGGGCGTACCTTCGTTTAAGGTTGTGCATCAGGGCCGGCAACTCGGCACGTAAAAATCTACTGCCAATCATTAGCGGACCAGAGTTCTGCTGTGGCGACCCGGGAAAAGCCAAAAGACACAACAACAATAGTTAGACTATGTGAACTTTTGGAAAGATGAAATTTGTTATGTAAATAGGGAATTTGAGAAGAGGATGTAAATCCATTTATGCAAAAATATTTTAATAACCAGGTAAAACTATTAGGAACTATTTGTTTATGACTAGCTGTGATATATTTATTATGTACTAATAATCCAGATAAACTCAGTACACAACAAGCGGCTTCCATGTAAACAAGTCCATTTGATTCCATTGAATAACTTAAAACACTTTAAAAAAATACCACCAAATAAAAGCTAAATGGTTGAGTGCTTTCATCTGTTAATTCAACGTCTTCAGAACTGATAGTTATCAACACAGTAAGCTTAAAATAGATTTTCAAAAACATACACCCCATTGAATTGGTATAATCAAGTGTTGATGTGCTGGACACTAGGATTTATAGGAAATCCACCTATTGCAATTCATATTTGTTCTTTTCCAGTTGTCGCCCCTTTTTTCAAAAAAGGGGATAGTAAGGAACTAATTGGTCAGTGTGTCCAGACTAACGTCTGATGATTCACATTGTTTAAGAGAGTTTGCAGTGTTGATGGACATGTTCTGCAAACATGGTTATCCTGACTCAGTCTTGTTTCCCCTTCATAACAAGATTTTGGCCAATAAAATGGCTGGAGGCTCCTATGCACAAATTAATTTTGGCTTACAAGGTACCATGACAATCTGTTCTGAATCCAATTTTAATGTCAGTGCCAACATGGTGCTAATTTACACCACAGATGCTAAGGAGATTGAGCAAGGTATACGTAAGAATTGGTTTATTTTTCAGCACCATGGTGAGAAAAAGAAATTATGGGTGAGCCAGCCCACTTTTTTATATAAAAAACAAATGTAATATTAAAACTCTGTTAATGAAACCACTGGTGTGTCAAGAGAGTAATGGTTTTATGACAACAAAGAAGTGTGGAAGGTGCAAACAGTGTAAGTTTATTGAAACTTAATATACTGGGCGGATTTACAAAATAATTGGTAAAAGCTTGAGGGGGGAAGGTTTAATTGCCTGTCAGAGAGAGTGGTTTATCTGGCTTGATATCCCACATGTTCAATGTTCTGTATGGGGAAAACTGACAATGCCTTGAATCGTAGAATATATCAACACAATTACAGCATCCAACAGAATGACAGTAAAGTGCTTTAGCAAAGCATTCCACTTTATGTGTTGATTTTCGGTTCTTTGTTTTCTCTGTGTTTGAACAGATCAATGAGGGAGCCTTTGTGGGTGATTGGTGGGCAAGACTTTTGAATCATGTATTATTTTGGCAGCTAAAGTTGGATGCCAGTAACCCCTCTGGTTTGAATGAGAACATTTTGATTTTAGTGAGTGAAAGTTACAATCCAGTAAACTTTGACAGTGTAGCTCATGGATTAAAGCACTGATGTCATAAGCCAGGGGTTATGAGTTCAAATCTTGCCAACCTGTTTGACTTTGTCAGTGACTTTATTGCCATTGGGTTAAATCTTACTGTTGCCTGTATTATTGGTCCTTGTGGCGTGTTTTATTATTGGTCCATTTTACCATTATGGACATTTGTTTGAGTAGGATGTAACATATGGGGTTTATGTATAGCCCATCTGCACATTAGTTTTTGTCACTGCTACCATTGGTTGAATTGCCAAAGTTGCTTTTTTCATTGGTTATCATATGTATTGTGATCATTGGTTTTATTACTGCTAGTAGATCCTTAATAGGGTGCATGTACTCCTTATTTGAATATTAGTTTTGATTGGATATTTTTGAGGGGTGTGTGTTTTTGCAAGCCCATCTTAAGCTTACTGTGTTAGTCGCTAGCAGTTCTGAAGATGTTGAATTAACAGACGAAAGCACGCAACCATTTAGCTTTTATTTGGTTATATTTTTTAAAGTGCTTTACCAAGTTTTTCAATGGAATTAAAGAGACGTATGTACGTGGAGGCCACTTGCCATGTACTGAGTTTATTTGGATTGTGGATTTGTATTTGGTATCTGGGTTTGGTTCTTTCTTTTGAGGTGTTTCCCAGGTATGTCGGCAGCCAGCACACAGTCTTCAGGTCAAGATGGACTTTTACCCCCCTCTGGTGAGAATATGAACTTAACTTTACCCATTGAAAAGCTCATGCAAACCTTGTCGCAAAGTAATGATTTATTGGTGAGACGAACTGTACATCTGGGGTACAGCAACAGTGTGGCCTCAGTTTGGTGGACACTGTCAATGTCAGTGAATTGAATACATGAGGTTCGTCTGTTCAGGACTTTTCTTCTATTGGTTTTTTTGGCAAATGGCTTGATACAGTTGATGGTGTCAACATCAAGGACTATGTGTGGTCTGATGATGGGTGATGCCCCTCTTCATTTGAGCAAACTAGTGAGTTGGATAAGTCTCTGTTTAAGTTTAAATCTTTACAGTTGGATAATACATTTTTGGTGGAAAGTTTCAAAACAGCACATGTCTGAAAGGGACTGAGGATTTGTAAATTTCCTCTGGGACTTGAACCTGGATCGTTATTTCATGCTGAACGTCTGAACTTTTTTGATAGAACTGGTTTAGAGTTCACACAATTAATTAGTAAGGAATATGAGAGACATTTAGTCAAAATTAAGGAGAACATCAGCAATTGGTGGACTCTATTACCTCGTACATTGAATATGAGAACCGCAAATCAAGGTATAACAAAACTTTTGAGTACATAGTGGCGAAATTGATAGCATTGAGAAATAAAAAGGGAAAAAAATTATTGAGACAATTGTGATTATACTAACAAGACGGTATTCCCCCTCCCTCCTAATTGGTCGAATAAACATCTACAGAGCAACCTATGTTGTGATGGGATTGAACCAACTGTAGTACCTGATTTGGAGGCTTCAACAACTGAAAGTGTTGCCCCTTTAGGTAGCCTGCAATTAAGATGTATCAAGAGATTGGTGAGGGAAAAAGGGTCCAACAAATCAAGAATGGAGAATTTCAAGGGGGGGCCCAGGAAAAGAAGTCGGAGTCATTGGCAACACAATGGAATCAAGTGGAGGAAATCCCATCAATAATAAATGTGGAAATGGTGAAAATAATTATTTTAACTCTAAGAACTACAATTACACTGATGTGGTTGTGGAGCCATCTAACCATCATTTATTTTTGAAAGGGTCTAACCTTATTATGACCAGTAAAGCTACAATAGGGGATACTCTTATTGATTGAAAGTTGCTTTTTAGGAAACTGAATTTCCAGATTTTGTTTGCTGATAAACAGGAACAGTCAGGAACATCCAACACTTTGAGGAGGACAAGTGTGGTAAATCCTCCCCTCTATCCTGTCATTAATATGTTCAAAATTTTGTGTGAGAGAGATCATAGGGGTCTTCTTTGGAATAATACATATACAAATATACAAATACATATACAAATGAAATTACCTATTACATTTTCCTGTAATAGGATTGTAATTTATAAGTCTTGACTTTTAAGATATGTTATGCTGCTTTATATATATATATTAAAATAAATAATTTTTTTCTAACATTTTTTAACATTTTTTAACATTTTTCAATAATTTATTAAATTCATTAATATTATTAATATTAATATTATTACTATTACGTTTTTGACATATAATGAATCAGTTTTTTATAAAACAATTTTTTACATACAATTTTAAATTAAATTATTTGTATATAAATATTCACATTTTTTTATATTTATATTTATATTTAATCATTTATTTATTATATATATAAACATAAACAGTTTTATTGATCAGATGAATTTGGTTATATACCTAAATATCCAAAGTCAGTTTCAATGGTAATTTGACTTCTTTTTGGTTTTCGTTCCTTTTACTTTAATACTGGTTGACTTTAAATTAATCAATTAAAGATGCATTATTCATTAATAAATTGTTTTAACGAGGTGCAATTAAGTTACCTATTTTTGTATATAAAGAAGATGGTAGTGCACAATTAGTACTCTGATGACGCCCTGTGTTTCAGGGTGAAAGCGCTTAGTCCTTGTGTTTGTTTCAACTATTGTATGCGGAATTGTTGGTGCTTTAAATAAAGGATTATTCTTAACCAGGATCCAAGGTTCGTTGGCTTACTTGTTACAAGTTTCGTGTGATGAGGATTCTTTGGAATAATAACTGGGTCAATTTTACAACCTTACAAAACAAGATAAAGTGGTTTTGAAAGACATTAGGTATAGAAGTGATATTTGTTGTGAAACCAGACAAGGGTGGAGGTTTGGTCATTATGAGTACCTAAGATTACACAGGACATTTACACAACCTCTTGGCAGATTCTGAGGCTTATTCAATGGGTGTCTTAATGAAATCAACATTGCTTACAGGGGAATTAAGGTTATGTTGGATGAGCTGTTCTTATTTGATGTAATTTCTCAGGATCTGTACAACTATTTGAGGGTCATGAATTCGGTGATGCCAAATATTTTTGGTATCCCTAAGATCCATTCAGATTTATATCACCCACCATTGAGACCCATCGTGGCGGCCAGAGGGTCATGTATGAAGACCCTGTCCAAATATATTGATTATCATTTAAAGAACATTTTGGTGGGCCACAGACATATTGCAAAAGATTTGTGGGACCTAGTTGACAAATTATGTGATATCGATAACATCCAGCATTGTGTTTTTGCAACATAGGTTCACAGGTTGATACTAGGCTCTCGGCCCTAGGACCTATACAAGCCTAGCCATAACAATTCCCTGGCTATTTCTTCCCACAATATTTATTTCCCCGGACCCCTGTCTAGCAGGGTGACTGACGTGATTCCTGCAGTGAATTTCCTATCTCCCATCCAATCGTCAAGGTTCATTTTGGAGAGGGCCAAAGAGGCGCTCTGCTTGACATGTATGGGCAGTCTGTTCCAGAGTCTGGGGAGTCTCTGGGTCTGGAACCTATCCCTCCAGCATCTTTTCTATATTGTGCTGACAAGGTTTAGATCCCTGGAGTGTGTGGCTCTGACGGATTGTGATTTCTTTAAGCGTAGCATGTCCAACAGCTCTGGTTTGACATGGCCTTGTATGGTAAACAGATATCGCCTCTGAGTAGATGATATACAACAGAGTATAACTGGAGATACTAAGAGTCTTTTTTCAGTGATTCCCCATGAATTGGGTCTGACATGATTTTCATTGATTATTTGCAGATTTGGTCATGTACCAGCAGTGGAAGTAGATTTGCTTAGGAGATTTATGGAGACAGTACTTGAAAATAACTACTTGCCATTTGATGGTGAGTTCTTTAAGCAAAAAGTGGGAGTAGCAATGGGGGCCACATGTGCCCCCATTTTTGTGAAAACTGTGTTGTTAAAATGGGAATTGGATACAGTGTTCAAACTCCCCTATATGTGAACTGTGTAGCCTATTTCCATTGTTTAGATGACTTACTGATCATCTGGAGGGGGTCACAACATCAGTTTTCAGATTTTGTATCAGAATTGGAGGGTACCACCAACTTTCTACATTTCAATTGGAAGGTTGATCATTACAAAGGGAACTATCTGGACATTGAATTGGTACGATATAGTGTTGATGGGCTGGACACTAGGATTTATAGGAAATCCACCTATTGTAATTCCTATTTGTTCTTTTCCAATTGTCACCCCTTTTTTAAAAAAAGGGGGATAGTAAAGAGCCAATTAGTCCGTGTGTTTAGACTAACTTCTGATAATTCACATTGTTTAAGAGAGTTTTCAGTGCTCATCGACATGTTTCACAAAAGTGGTTATCCTGACTCGGTCTTGTCTCCCCTTCATGATGAGATTTTGGCCATTAGAATGGCTGGAAGCTCCTATGCACCACTTATTAAATTTGGCTTACAAGATGCCATGACAACCTGTTATGAATCCAGTTTTGACACCAGTGTTAACATAGTGCTAATTTACACCACGGATGCTAAGTACATTGAGCAGGTTATACGCAGGTATTGGTTTATTTTTGATGATGATGAGACAAAGAAATTATAGCTGAGCCAGCCCACTTTTTTATATAAAAACAAATGTAATATTAAAAATCTGTTAGAGAAACCAATGGTGTGTCAAGAGAGTAACAGTGTTGTGACAACAAAGAAGTGTGGAAGGTGCAAACAGTGTAGGTTTATTGAAACTGAATACACTGGGCAGATTTACAAAATAATTAGTAAAATCTTGAAAGGCAGAAGGTTTAATTGCCTGTCAGAGTAGTTTACCTGGCTCAATGTGCCATGCATTCAATGTTCTATGTGGGGAAAACTGACAATGCCTTCAATCATAGAATATATCAACACAATTACAGTATCCAACAGAATGATAGTAAAAGTGCTTTACTTAAGCATTCCACTTTATGTGTTGATTTTCGGTTCCTTGTTTTCTCTGTGATTGAACAGATCAATGAGGGAGCCTTATTGAGTGATTGCAGGACAAGACTTTTGAATCGTGAATTATTTTGGCAGCTAAATTTGGATGCCAGTAACCCCCTGGTTTGAATGAGAAAATTTCAGTTTTTAGTGAGTTAAAGTTACAATCCAGTAAACTTTGACATGAAGGGGAGACAAGACCCAGTCAGGATAACCACTTTTAGCTCAAGGATGGGACTGAACCAACAGTCATACCTGATTTGGACGCTTCAACAACTGAAAGTGCTGCCGCTTTAGGTAGCCTGCAATTGAGATGTTCCGAGAGATTGGTGAGGGGAAAAAGGGTCCAACCAATCAGGAATGGAGAATTTCAAGGGGGTACACCAGGAAAAGAAGTAGGAGTCATTGGCAACCCAATGGAACCAATTGGAGGAAATCCCATCAATAATATATCTGGAAAAGGTGAAAATAATTATTTTAACTCTAAGATCTACAATTACACTGATGTGGTTGTGGAACTAACTCACCATCATTTATTTTTGAAAGGGTTTAACTTCATTCCGACCAGTAAATCTACAATAAAGGAGACTATTATTGATTTAAAGTTGTTTTCTAGGAAACTGAATTTTCAGATTTTGTTTGCTGATAAAGATAAACAGTCATGAACAATCAGGAACATCCAACACTTTGCGGAGGAAAAGTGAGGTAAATCCTCCCCTCCACCCTGTCTTTAATATGTTAGAAAGGTTGTGTGAGAGAGATCTTAGGGATCTCCAGATTAATAAGAACTAGGATCAATTTTACACCCTTTCAGAACATGATAAAGTGGTTTTGAAAGACATTAGGTATAGAAGTGATATTCGTTTTATGAAACCAGACAAGGGTGGAGGTTTGGTCATTATGATTAGCCACAATTACTCAGGACATTTACACAACATTTTGGCAGCTTCTGAGGCTTATTCAGTTGTGTCTCTTAATGAAATCAACATTGCTTACAGGGGCATTAAGGTTATGTTGGATGAGCTGTTGTTATTTGATGTAATTTCTCAGGATTTGTACAACTATTTGAGGGTCTTGAATCTGGTGATACCTAAAACTTTTGGTATTCCTAAGATTCATTCAGATTTATATAACCCATCAGTGAGACCCATTATGGTGGCCAGAGGGTCAAATATATTGATTATAATTTAAAGAACATTTTGATGGGCTGCAGAGATATTGTGAAAGATTTGTGGGACCTGTTTAACAAATTAGGTGACATCAATAACATCCAGGATTGTGTTTTTGCAACATGTGATATTAAGAGTCTATTTTCGGTGATTCCCCATGAAATGGGTCTGACACGATTTTCAGAGATATTAGCAGATTTGGTCATGTACCAGCAGCGGAAGTAGATTTGCTTACAAGCTTTATGGAGAAAGTAGTTGAAAATAACTACTTGCCATTTGATGGTGACTTCTTTAAGCAAAAAGTGGGAGTAGCGATGGAGGCCACATATACCGCCATTTTTGTGAACACTGTGTTGTTAAAATGGGAATTGGATACAGTGTTCAAATTCTCCCTATATGTGAACTGTGTAGCCTATTTCTATTTTTTAGATGTCTTACTGATCATCTGGAGAGGGTCACAACAGCAGTTTTCAGATTTTGTATCAGAATTGGAGGGTACCAGCAACTTTTTACGTTTCACTTGGAAGGTTGATCATTACAAAATGAACTATCTGGACATTGCATTGGTCCGATAAAGTGTTGATGGATCTAGACACTAGGATTTATAGGAAATCCACTTATTGTAATTCCTGTTTGTTCTTTTCCAGTTGTCACCCCTTTTTTCAAAAAAGGGGATAGTAAAGAGCCAACTGGTCCGTGTGTCCAGACAAACTTCTGATGGTTCACATTGTTTAAGAGAGTTTGCAATGTTCATGGACATGTTCCGCAAAACTGGTTATCCTAACTAGGTCTTGTCTCCCCTTCATGATGAGATTTTGGCCATTAGAATGGCTGTAGGCTGCCATGCATCAGTTATCAAATTTGGCTTACAAGGTGCCATTACAACCCATTCTGAATCCAATTTTGACACCAGTGCCAACATGGTGCTATTTTATACTACAGATGCTAAGGACATTGAGCAGGTTATTTGTAAGAATTGGTTTATTTTTCAGCACCATGAGATGAAGAAATTATGGGTAAGCCATCCCACATTTTCATATAAAAACAAATTTAATATTAAAAATCTATTTGAGAAACCACTGGTGTTTCAAGAGAGGAGCAATGTTGTGACAAGGCGTGTGTGGAAGGCGCAAACAGTGTACATTTATTGAAACTGAATACACTGGACAGATTTACAAAATAAATGGTAAAAGCTCAAGAGGCGGAAGGTTTAATTGCCTGTCAGTGAAAGTGGTTTACCTGGCTCAATGTGCCACATGTTCAATATTCTATGTGGGGAAAACTGGTGATGCCTTGAATCGTAGAATATATCAACACAATTACAGTATCCAACAGAATGACAGTAAAAGTGCTTTAGCTAAGCATTCCATTTTATGTGTTGATTGTCAGTTCTTTGAAAAATAAAAATAAAAGAAAGCAAAGCCAAAGTCAGCAGTAAACTACTGAGAAACAAGCTTTAATTGTAAGCGCTTTCGTTAAGGCTAATGCCTAAACTTCTTTAGACACAAACTGCAAAACTTCACTTCCTTTAAATACTTAACTAATTACCAGGCCTAGGTCAGCTGATCCAAATTCACATAAGGTAAATTACCTAATGGAATATTAAAAAACAAAATAACATAGTATTATTTCATATGATACAGTCAACATAGTTTGTAAAGGTGTAAGACTAACAAATGCTGCATTAAAATAGGAGAATAAAGTGGAAGTATAAAAATAAACAGACATATAAAAATAAATAGAAAAGAAAAATATTTGTATTACATACTACACATCCACTATGATGATTACAAACTAGAAACAATCACATATAAATCTATAAACAAATACACCCTGGAAATATATAAATACTTGACTATAAAAACATTTTTTTCATCTCAATAAGCTCCTCAATTTTAAAACACAGGCAATTGAACAAATATCATTCAAACCAGGTTCCGTAACTGTATCTAGCTTCAATCGCTATAATAATTCCTGCTGCTCTAATTTCAGTAATTATAATTTCCACTTTATTCTCCTTTTTTAATATAGCAATCGTAAGTCTTCCACCTTTAAAAACTATATTGGCTGTATCATGTGAAATAATATTATGTTATTTTTTTTTTTAATATTCCATTTGGTAATTTACCTTATGTGAATTTGGATTAGCTGATCTAGGCCTGGTAATTAGTTTAGTATTTAAAGGAAGTAATGTTTTGTAATTTTTTGTCTGAAGAAATTTAGGGATTAGCCTTAATGAAATCACTTACAATTAAATCTTGTTTCTCAATAGTTTACTGCTGTCTTTGGCTACTCTCTTTTATTTTTATTGCTTAGTGTTTTTGGTTTTGTATTTAACCAGTCTGGCCTTTGATTGTCAGTTCTTTGTTTTCTCTGTGATTGAACAGATCAATAAGGGAGCCTTTGTGGGTGATTGGTGGAGAAGATTTTTGAATTCTGAATTATTTTGGCAGCTAAAGTTGGATGCCAGTAACCCCCCTGGTTTGAATGAGAAAATTTCAATTTTTACTGGTCTCATAACCCAGGGGTCATCAGTTCAAATCTCACCTGGCTGTTTGACTTTTTTCAGTTGACTTTATTGCCATTGGGTAAAATCTTACTGTTGCCCATATTATTGGTCCTTGTGGTCTCATTTATTATTGGTCCATTTTACCATTCTGAACTTTTGATTGAGTAAGATACAACCTATGGGATTTATGTATTGTCCATCTGCACATTAGTTTTTGTCACTGCTGCCATTGGTTGAATTTCCATGTTGCTTTTCGCATTGGTTATCATATGTAGCATGATCATTGGTTATATTACTAATAGTAGATTTTTAATAGAGTATATGTACTACTTATCTGAATATTAGTTTTGACTGGTTATTTTTGAGGGTTGTGTGTTTTTGCAAGCCTATATTAAGCTTACTGTGTTGGTAGCTAGCAGTTCTGAAGATGTCAAATTAATAGACAAAATCAGCCAACTATTTAACTTTTATTTGGTGGCATTTTTTAAAGTGTTTTACCAAGTTTCTCAATGGAAATAAAGGGATTTAGGTACATGGAAGCCGCTTGACGTGTACTGAGTATATTTGTATTTTGGATTTGTATTTGGTATTTGGGTTTGGTTCTTTCTTATTTACTAATAATATTTCTTGATGTATTTGTTTCCATTTTGTATCATACGTTGAATTTATCCAAAATGCTGTAACTTTTACAATTGTTGAAGTAGCATACAATTGAGTATTAGGGAATCCTATCCCACCATTATCCCAGCATTTTCTGTGCCAATTAAAGGAAACTCTTGGTTCATTAGGATGACAGCAATTTTTAAGTAGAATATTGTTTATCTTCTTCAGTATTTTTTTATGGAGATAGTACTAAAGATTGTAAGACAAATAATATTATAGGGTGAATTACCATATTAATAAGCATTAATCAATCTTCCATAGTAAAGAAGAATTTTTCCAATTTGTGACTAAACTTAGAGTTTTATCAGCAACCTGTTGAAAGTTTGTTTGTATCATTTATTTACTATTAGGCAAAATTGTTGCGGGTGGCCACCGTGGTGCAGCGGTTAGCGTTGCTGCCTCACAGCAAGAGATCCTCCGGTTCGATTCTCGGCTGGGGTGCCTTCTGTGCAGAGTCTGCATGTCCTCCCTGTGGTTGTGTGGGTTTCCTCTGGATGCTCCGATTTCCTCCCACATCCGAAAGACATGCAGTAGGTGGATTGGACACTTTAAATTGGCCCTGGGTGTGAGTGTGTGCATGTATGTGCCTTCTGTGGAAGGTTGGGCACCGGGCTGGCAACTTGACTCCATAAAACTCCACTGCCAATCATGAGCGGACAGATGATCCACTGTGCCAGCCCCTAACCGGGAAAAGCCAAAAGAAGACAAAATTGTAATACCAAGGTATTTCATTTGATTGCTGTTCCAATTAAAGTTAGAATTTCTTTGTGGGAATTTTTTTACACTTTTATTAATTAATAATGTACTTGCTTTATTATGATTAAATCTTAGGTTTGAGATTTCTTCAAACTGACACATAGAACTAATTATATGTTCTAATGAATTTTCTATATTTCCCATTGTTAGTAAAATAACAGCAAAGAGCTGAAGCTTTAGTTCGTAATCTTCTTTTATTTTGATACCATTAAACTTCTTATTGGCTTTAATACTTTTAGCAAAGGGTTCTACAGCTAATGCAAAAAGTAAAGTTGATAATGAGCAACCTTGTTTTGGACCTTTTTGTAATTTAAAGGAATTAGAAAGGAAATAACCTAGTTTAACATAAGCACAAGAGTTATTGTATTAGAAATTAATGCAATTAGCGTAGGTGAGAAATTATACACTCTAAGTGTTTTAAACAGATATGACCAATTAACTGAGTTAAAAGCCTTATCTAAATTGAGACTAATGATCAAAAGTTCTTTTTAATTTGCATAATCTATTAATGTATGTACTCTTATTACAGTGTCCTGTGCTTGTCTATTTAAAATAAACCCATTTTGATCAGTGTGATTAGTTTGGGTATAGATATATTAATTCTGTTAGCTAGAATGGACATGAACATCTTATAGTCCACATTCAAAAGTGAAATGGGTCTGTATGATGAATACTTTGTAGGATCCTTATCTTGTTTTAAAATAGGTGATGTAAGGGAATATTTCCATGATGAGGGGACTTCAGCAGCAGTTTTTATTTTTCTGCAGACCATATCTAATATTTTAACTGCATCATCCAGTAGTATTTTATATAGTTCTGGTATAAGACCATCTAAGCCCAGCATTGTATTATTTTTTTAACTGTTTTATTTTATCTTTTATTTCTGTTAAAGTGAATGGTCTAGCAATTGTTTATTTGTTCACTTGTTATTTTATTATTTATATTTTCCTTAGAAAAGTTTAAATTATATCATCATCATCATCTAGGTTATTTTTACTATATTTTCATAAAAAAATTTAAAGCCCTCGAGTATACGTTTAATATCTGTTCTTCTTATTTTTTATTTATATGTGTTATACTTTCTTTGATTTGATTTAGTTTATTCATTTTTCTTTGATCTAAGAGCAAGTTTATGCAAGCTTAAAGGGTTTAGTGAATATGCCTGAAGTGTAGGTTTTTACAGGTTTATTGAAACTTTATCATTTAGAATTGCAACATATTTTGTATTTAAGATTTTTAAGTTAGAATTGACTAATTATATAATTTGGTTTTACATTTAACTTTAGTATGTTTGTTTTGGCCTGTAGTATATTCAGTTCTTTGTCCTATTCTCTTGTTTTACAAATATACCAGCTTGTAACTCTTCCATTTAAGTAAGTTTTTAGTGAATCCCACAGGACAATGTCAGATACTTCACCATTTATGTTTATTTCTAGGAAATTGTTGACCTCTTTAACATACCAAGCCTTGAATCCTTTATTTTAATAATGTACTTTGGTAGTCTCCTGTGATGTATTAAATCATCAATTTTTACAATAATATACTATACTATACTATGATAATGGACATGAAACTAGGGAAACTTTTCTGATATGTGATAAACTGTTCGAGACAAAATGTTATCAATATTTGTTTGTGTTCCATATCTATATGAATAATGGGTAAATTGAAGTGAGTTTATTTTCCTTAGCTCATATATATCCTTTAAATTAATTAGATTTACAAAATTCGCTAATTGTTTGGCTGAAGAGATGATTCTCAGTTTTCTATTTGCAGTGGAATCTTTGCCTGATAAAATACAATTAAAACCACCAGCCATTATGACTTCACCTTTCATGTAATAGGCTATAATGTCTAAATAATTTTTTGCATGTTTAAATCCAATAAGAGTTCACTAGTGTATATATTTTTCTGCCCCACTCAGTTATAACAATGCTTAGCATACCAGCTTTATCAACATAGGTATCTTTTACTTTAGGCATTACTGATGAGTTCTCCCATAAAATGAGAGCGCCTCTTGTTTTAGCTCAAAAGCCAGAACCTGCTAAAACCAAATAATTCTTTAATGAAAGTTTATTTACATCTGTATTAAGTAAATGTGTTTCCTGTAGAAATACTATTTCAGCTTTGTGTAATTGCAAGTATTTGAACAGACTCCTCCTCTTTACAGGATTATTCAATCCATTAATATTAATAGATATGCATTTAAAATCAGACATGTCTATAAGACAGAAAAAACACAGGTATAATGAAGTCAAATTTATGTACAGAACGTATTATATAATTTATTAAATCCTCGGCTATGGACAAAACTTTTGAAACAAATAAAAACATTATCTAATGATATAACCCTAAAACATTCTGCCATGGAATAACATATTCTTAGTTTGTTGAAAAAGATGAGCAAACTACCTCTCAAACTCTCCATTAAACTTACAATGCTTAGCTGATGCTTCTGGTTCATATTAATGTAGCTCATATTTTGAATGTGCATCATCTTAAAAAAGCCCATCTGTGAGTTATTATGAATAAAAAAGTTAAACAGGTGTTCAGAATCTTTATTATAAGTTGACCAAACTGAATATCTCTACAATCATCTTTTCCTGTACCTCACATTATCTCCTTGGTCTACTATAGGGAGGAAGTCAGTTGTTATTTTCATATTTATTCATTTATAGGTTGGATTATTTTATATTTTTTTCTGTTTCATTTACTATGTGTAAAGTTGTTCATAGGATCATAAGTTTGTAAATTAGTACCAGGCTAACTGCCCTTGGGGGATGTTCCAAGCCCAGCCAGTTACCTCATGTGAGAATCAAACCCTGCACCTTGTTCCTATAAGGTGAAAACCTTAACCATTATGCCAGCCTCCCACATTTGTAGATATATTTATATTCTTTAAGTGTATAACTATTTACTTATTCTGCTCTCTTTCTATTTCTGTTTGTATAATATGTATTGTACTGTTACTATATTCCTAGATTTTATACTTTAGCTATACAGTGTACAGTGTCAATAATAGAACATTAATATTTACCCTTATATATTTGATACTCTTTAATCTAGTACTGCTGTTCGCATCAGTCCTATTTTTTTTCCTTAAATGTTATGTCTATTATCTGAATAAACATTTGAAAAATCTTCCCTTTTACGATTTAAACTTTCCACAATAAATTGTTCTGAAATATTAAGTTTTGTTATTATTAAAAAGAGACAATAACAGAGAAACACGATCCTACATTTTTTTATCAGCAGTGCCTTTCTATAGGCTAGTATATAAACTATCCTTTTGGTATACTGCAAGCATTCAGAACTATTTAATAACTGACGGTAGTCTAACTTGTATTCATTGACACGTTAGCACATTATTCCAAATATTATGACTATTTACTTTTGAACAGGAAGTGTAACCTGGACAATTCTTAAAATTTTCAGAACTTCCACAGCCTCACAAAAGTGCTCATGACTCTAAATGAATCTGCTTTAAGCTGGTCCACATGACAAGGGCTTGCAAATGGACAGTTTATCAGCTAAAATTCACAAAAAAAATTCACAAGTGAATCCAAGCCACCTCTACATTATACATCAGTCCCTCAAACTTTTCCAAACCAATAAAAAAGAAACAAAAACCATTTCAAAGTATGTTGACCACTAAAAAGCTATTGTATTTAAAGAAATAGCATTTAATGATTCAGTAAGCACTGTTTGTGTGAGATGTTTAATATAAAGTAGTCTGTCATTTTCTAAAGGAGACATAGCATATACACTTGCATTAAAAGAATGACAATTATGTGTGATCCAGATTTAACTTGTTTAAATCTCTAGTGTGAAGCAATAAATCTAATCAAAGCAGAATTAAGGTTAAAGCAACTCAGCATATATACATTTATACATATTCTACATGTAATTTTTATTATTATTTAGTATATTTTTAGTATTAAAAATATTTCCTCAAAAAATCCCCTAAAAATCTTTACAGATTGTGTGGCAACATATGTAAATTCAACACACTCTTAATACAACAATAGTAGTTAAGTCCTGGTTTTCTGAATGCATTTAATTGCAAATGCCAGCATAATTCTTTTTTCTCCAAAACACTATTGATATCGCTTCAAACTCATCCATCTCCACACAGTCCAGAATGCTAAATTTAAAACCCGAATGTCTGGTGTATTCTAATAAGTGCTTGGATAAGGTATTCCTCTGGCATTTACATCTGATGTCAGAATGATGACTTGAAATCCTCCTTTTCAGGTTATTCATAGTCTTAATCACATAAAAGACAGAGCAGTCATTGCACATGGCCCCTATATATACAACTTTTTCAGTATTACAGTTACCACCTGCTGAAGATTTCACCATCTTTTTAAGATATGAGTTTTTTCTACTAGTTTTTATTGTATAAACATATTTTGGGGCTGTAAACATAAAAACTGTCATGACAGTTTTTTATTTTCTTGTAAAGCACTGACATTTTTTTCTGAGCTGCTAAATACTTAGTTTTTTATGCACACTAAAAAACATGGATGGATATTTCCTAGATGATTTTATTAGACAGATGTATTTTTATATTTATAGTGTTCTAGTTAGATTATGTTTATGGTTAGATATCTGTGTGTTTTTTATTGATTTTAGTTCTTGTCACAGACCTGATGAAGGCTTTATTGCATTAGGTAACCACAATCGATTTTAGTTAAAAGTCTTTTTATGTCTATTTTATACTTTTTTTATCATCTGATTTTGGAATGTAGGTTACAAATAGATAAGTAGTGTTTTCCTTAACTAGGATTTAGTTTGATCTAATCAGTAGTAGTGCATGGGGATGGGCACTTGTTGTTTTAAAATGCACTTTTACAGCCCTGTTTAGTACTGTTTGCCTTGAATAGGCTGGTTTAAAATTAAACTATACATACATTTTCCACACCTTAAGACCACTATTTCTTTGTTTTTTTTATTTATTTCCTCAGCACCCATGGTGGTGCGGTTGGAACTGGGCAGAGTCCTGTGCTTGTTTTTTTATGAGGGTATACAAATTAGTGTAAAGCAGCCTTAAGTGAAATGAATTGAGCAACCAAAAAAACACATTACCCACCTTTGAGTATGTGAAGGGAAGCCCCATTTTTGGTTACTGTCTGGATTTATTTTATTACACATTCTCATATTCTCTGACGAGCCTTAATGTCATATTCCAAGAAGAACAGAATTGAAGAACTCTGAGTTGAAATCCTATTTAGTTTGGCGTTTAAAGGGGTAACCTACTTGTGGACAAATATTGAATACTCAAGCTTTTATTGTCCGACATTCAACATGTCAACAAGTGGAGTTCCTCCTTAGCAAATCACTGTCTGTGAGTTGTGCCAGCAGTGATGCCATTTTGTGGTGAATTTCCCCCTTGTTTGAGTTGGTGTGACCATAGAGTTGGTATATGGCATTGGAGGGTATGGGGAACCTGCCCCTGCAAAAAAGCACACTTAAAAGCATTTTTTGCATTTTTTTCATTCAATACAGTTCTGAGATTCCTTGGTGCATTTGATTTTGTCCAGTCATAGAGGAAGCCTTTTAAAGCTCAGTGCTGAATGTTTAAATTGCTTAACTTAATTAGTAAAATAGACTTTTAGTTTTATTGCTGTGGATTTCAGTTATTCATTATAAATCTGTTGAGATATTGGGATCTTCTATATTAATTAACAAAAGTTACTTACTTCACTTTACTGTTTTTTATCAAAAATAACTGCTTATAGAACCATAAAACTCTCATCGCAAGAATAATGTATGAAAAATGAAGTGTCAGGAAGGACAAGAGCATTACCAAACTACTGCTGGCAGTTCGATTTTGTTTGAGATGTTATCAAATGAGCAGTACAGACTGTTTTCCAAAAAATACCTCATCAAAATCAAAAGCAAAGAAAGAAATGAAGCAGGCCCCTTCTTTTATTTTATTGGCCAGTAACTGTGACTCTTGCAACCTCAAAATTTTCCAGATAATGCAAAAATGAGTGTATGAACATGACTATTAACTTTGGAACTAAAGTGTTAGATGATAATTGCATTAACTGGTACAACACTTATTAGCCTGTTTTGTTCTGAAATACAGGACATGAACGTAGGTTATTACAGCAGCAAATGAAGTGTCTCATTTTTGACATCTGTGCTGCACACACACAACATATACAGAAATGCACACACATACAAGTGCCCATGCATGAAAATACATGTACATAGACTTACCCCATAAACATGTACATTCGCACATACATGTACATAGATATTTATCTATTTATTTATTGACATTTGTTTACCAGGATAGTCCAACTGGGTAAGAGCCCATTTTCAGCGGTTGCCTGGGAGAAAAGCTCCATAGACATAAGACAAAATTGCATAGAAATGTATAGATATTAAGTCAATTAAAGCCTAGGTTTCATAGAAACAAGTAAATCAAGCCTAATTACATGGATATGCAGTAAAACAAAGCAGAAATACATGGATATATTGCATGATTGCTTAGTTTCAATAATTTTAAACAGAGATTTATAATCCCAATAAGATACATGCTTGGATTATTAGATTAATGACATTAGGTTCAAGTACAATTTTAGAAGAGTAGTAGTTGGTATTTCACTTTGTAGAGTGTCTGAGTAACAGAAGGATGGATTAAATGGGAAGCATATTAGTACTATTGAAGTAATAATAGGATAGAACGGTATGGAATAAGCAGTAGGAGTTAGGCAGGGCTGCAGCACGGGCAGGACCAATTGTCGACTTAATGGGTTTTCAACATGGTTTTAAAGTGGGTAGAGTTAGTTGTAGATATGATAGTAAGAGGTAGTGCCTTCCATATTTTGTCTATGTGGTTTGAGTAAAGAGAGTCACCAGCACTATTTGTAAAAGTGATTTGTTAGAGGAACTTAACTCACGATTATTGGAATAAAGTTGTAGTAAGTTATGGAGAGCAGGGTCTTTTCGGGTTGGTGTAGTAGTCTATTAGTCTATGGGCCGTTATGAGCTGGGTATAAGATAAGAGGTGGGGTAATTCTAACCAAGTAAGTTGTTTAAGGGGTAATTCTAACCAGGTAAGTTGTTTAAGAGCTAAACAGTGGCAGGATCTGAAAGGAGAATCTGTGGCGAATTTTGTTATCATGTTGTAGCAAGTTTTTAGCTTTCCTGTATCTGTTTTCTTACATGTAGTTTGATGCCATCTGTTACCATTCTTTTATCGCCACGGCTAGCATAATATATGTGCTGACTCATTCTTGGTTGGTTCACTGGGGTGTTGGTAGAAGAGAAGCACAACTGTTATTGCAGTGTTGTAAGCAAAACTAAATATAAGCTGTTACAGAGTCAGACAGGCCTATTTAAAGAACAAAAGGCCAACTGATACAATGTGTGTCATTCATTAGAGATGTGCTACAATGTACGTGGGATGTATGAATGGAATGCTGTACCATTACTATGGATACAGTTGTCAGTAGTATACAATCTGATGTTGTAACCATCAGTGCTATGTTTTTTACAATGTAATAGTACGGCATAATATCTTTAATGTGTTAAAAATGTGTCTGAATAATGACAGTAAGCAGGGGACCTGCATTTCAAGCTCATTGCACTTATAAGTCAGCCATTGCAAGGCTTGAGAGATGGTGACAACATTATTCTTCCTTTTTGTGAAAAAAAACTCATTTACTCAACAGCAACTCAAGAATTAACCAGTATTCCAATAGACAGACTAGTTGAAGTAAAAGAAATAATTATAACTAATGGATTAAACTTAACACTGAAGAAGTATAACTTTTTACAAATCATTGAAATTACGTAAGAGTCACAAACCTAGTCAGATTTATAAAAGGATAGTAGCACTGTAACACAGTAAATGTAATTTTTTAGTATTCAGAAATAACAAAGCTCACACTTGGTAATTCCAGCAGAACAAAAGTATATTTCACAAACTGTGTTAAGTTTAGCAGACTTAATGATATCTGCAAGGGTACATCCTTAAATAGTATTCATAGTGCAAATCAACACCATTAGACAGCATTAAAGAGGATAGAAAAGACACATGCACCTCCAGCCTCATCTTTCTTGTTTTTAGACAACAGAGTGAGGGAGTTGCTCCTGAAGTATAGACTAGAAGATTATCAAATTAGTTTAGAAGTAATTGTGGGGAGACCCTGTTTGTGTACAAGTCTGAACACTTGTGAGCTAAGAGAAAGGTCAACTCTTTGCTCTTCTGGGGTCCCTTTAGCTTTTTCCAGGGTTCCAAGGTACCACGTGGTACTTATCTCTAGGGGAATGAGTGATAAATCAACAGATTGAGAGTAATTGTATGGATTGTATGAATTCATATCATCGTGCAGAGCATAGACAGTGTATAATTCATGAAATCCTGTCTTCTGATCTGCTTTCTAAATCAGCCCCCCCCCCACCCGTACACTTCTGTCAGTTGGGGCTCTTACACTTCTGCTTTGTATGTTCTTGAACAGTCCCATCTCATTTTAATAATCAGCTTCATAAGTATAGCTGTAGTGCTTGCTTTACTATATATCACTTTTGATTAGAGCTCTTTGTTTCAATTTTTTATTTTGTGTATTTGTTGACTGGGTGAGCCCATTGGACACAGTGTTCCCTTTTGGTTAAGTAACATGCAAGTGGAAGGGATCAAACCTATACCTTGGGCACAGGAAGCAGCTTATTAATACTTCCCAGCCTTAGTCCTCTGAACTAACTGCCAGTTCATTCAAGATGTTTTCATAGTTTCTACTTAAGGACTGTAATTATAGGCCTGCTTTGTCCACCATTTAAAACAAAGTCCATTTGGTAAATTTTTGTCAACCAATGTCATTCCTTGTGTGGGCCAGAGCAGAGTCATACTGACACTTGTACTGAGCGAGGCTGGAGTGAGTATCCCATAACAGCACTGACAAGCACCAGCTTCAGGATTTCTTTATGGTGCTTCTTCACCCTGCAGATGGCCATTAGCTATCACTGCTGCCTTTGCTCATTAGTGGGGTTACTGGACTCTCCTTATATACCTTCGGAGTTACTTTGTCCATTGTTCAGGGACAGTGAGGAAGCTGAGGCACACCAATTCCTGGTGTGGCATCATATTGCTGTATGGGGTTATTTTTCCTGTTTTAAACCCAGTTTCCCATACATATCTTAGTAACCCACAAGGAGAGAGAGATGCAGTGGGCAGTCTGCACTAAATCACCTCTGAGATCTACAAGAGACTGATATCAGCAAGCCAGCCCATCCACCCATGGGAAGTGGTTCATACTGGTTTTCCCCAGCTTCCACCAGGGACATCCAGCTGCATTGTGTATCATGCATATTTTCCCCTCTCTTCTTATCTCCCAGTGCATGAAACCTGTACTCCCTGTCAATGCCTCGAATGCCTCAGCCAATAAATAAATTTAGGTCACCTGCATTGTAGTCATGACTTTATGCCTCTATACCAAGCCACTGGTTTGCTTCAGGTCTTCTCAATGCTTGAAACGTGCAGTCATTTATATGTGTCTTCCATTTGTAAAGAACGCATCTGTGTTTTCAGAATTTATTTAGCTGCCTGAAAATTAGACTTGACTCAATTTGTTTTCGTTAGTCTTATATCATTCCTGTGCTATTTAATCTTTTCACAAGCTCTCTCTATAGCTTTCTGAGAAGTATGATTAAAAAAAATCTATCATTTTCTTTAACTTTCTGTATCACTTATTGCAATTCTGACCTGTGACGACTTCATCAGGGATGTCAGTAAAAGAATGGACTTTTGGTAGACAAACAGCACACTGAAAGATTTTTTTCCTATGTGCTCTTTGCCTCTATGGCTGCCAAAATTGAGTTTCCTGATAACATTGCTGATCACTTTTGTCCCTGTAATCAGCAACCACAACATGGAGGTGCAATTCAACCAGAAAGGCTATCATACTGACAGCCATGGAGAAAGTTTGCACCATTGTCAGAGGCCAACATCCCAGCTGAGCACCTGCATCACCAGTAGGTGTCATATATCCCTCCATACTTATGAAAGTTCTTCTGCCACAGGATAATGAAGTATAACCTAAATGGCTTTGGATCACCAAACCTATACCTTTGTTCCTGGCCTTTTTGGTTTTATGTAAGCCGCTACTTGCATGGTGATGATTGGTTAACTGAAATCACCACACCCTCCATCCAGGAGAAGTAGGCCGTCATTTGATACTTACCCACACCCCCCTGCTCCAGGTTATCAAGCAGCTAAGCTGGTATTCCAAAGTGGATTGTCCGCAATATAGTCATGCCTCTGACCCTGTATACGTCACAGACCTGGACTTACACTGAAAGATTGTCATTTGAGTTGTTTTTATTTGAGATAGTATCATTATATAGAGGTTCAGTAACACTAGTTTTAATAAAATCACTAATTCAAGAAGGTAGACATCACTGCAGACTTTAGTAACCACCAAGCACCAGAAAGCAGCAAAATACAACCAAGAAGTGATCCACAGGTTTTATTGTAGCAAGTTCTTTTTCTCTGACATCTCGGTCGTAGCCTTCATGGAGTAAAGAACCATAGAAACACATACATTTTATATAAAAAACCAACAAGCAATAATTAAGTAATTAATTAATTATCCACTTACAAAAATGTTTTTAAACCACTATAATAAAACAATAAAATAATTAGATTAATGCTCTCCAATTCATTTCTTCATTTAACCCATGAGGGTATAAAGTGCCAAACTTTAAAATGTAAACAGCCTCTTTAAACAATAGCTGTTTTTTAAGATTATTAGCATCAAAGTAAGGAACATTGATTTTTCTAGCACCGTACCTTTTAACCCCTCATTATTACCCTGATGAAACTTTTTAAAATGCATAGCAACAGAACTTTCTTCCTTACTATTAACAATATCTCTGGCACGTTACATCAATCTAACTTTAAATGCCCTCCTTGTTTCACCAATATAGAATTGATTACAGGGACATCTGAGGGCGTAAATAACATCCTCAGAATTACAGGTAAAAAAACTGCTGCGAACTGCTGCGAAAAAACCTTTAAAGTGTTTTTTTTGTGGGGGGAGCAAGCCAATCACACTTCTCAAATTTATATATACCAACTCCATGGTTATGCCAACTCGAAAAATGGGGAGGTTCCCTCAAAAAAGGGCATCACTGCTGGAACAACTCGCAGACAGTGATTTCCTGTGAAGGAGCTGCTCTCATTGGTGAGTTGAACCTTGGGCAACCATAGCTCAAGCATTCAGACTTCATCTACCAGAACGGTATTGGAAAACAAACTGTAGTAACATTTTTCATTATTATTCATCAGCATAGATGTACATTTTCTTTTTAACAATTATTCATTCCAATATTTCATAAATTGCCCAGTTCTTGCCTTCTTTAAAACCTCTCTGCTTCTCCTGAACAGTATTCTGTATGTATTTTGCCACATATTCAATTTATTTCTATTTAACTTGTTCTTTCCCTTTTAAAGAAGCCACCTCCTGTTCTTTTATCCCCTTTATAATGTTCAGTACTTCATTTAAATTTTGACTTCTATTTTCTTATAATTACTTTTTCTCACTCCAGGGTTGCACTGTAGTGGGGCAGGGGCTATATTTCATTTTCAACCAAATGAAATTCGACCAAGTGAGCTTTCAGTCAATTGAGATTTCAGTGAAGTGCAATGCCTGGTATTATTTTCAACTAAGTGTAATTCGACCAAATGTATGGAATCCATATATATATATATATATATATATATATATATATATATATCACCCCACAACTCAGTGAGTTGCAATTTTGATGGGCCCATATTTGCTTATTTATAGAAACTAAAGAAATCTCCTCAACATTTACAATATAGGGACACTGATTACAAGCACTGCATTTGTATGTACAGACACAATTATTCCTGTTTTACTTTTATGCATGTTTTTTTTTTAATTTTTACCTTTCTTGTATATAAATATGGGGGTGGGGGACTCTGCAAAAACCTTCAAAACTTTCAAGGTCATCGATTGTATATTAAACATATTTGTTTTAGTCTTAGTATAGTAAACATATTCCAATACTTAACTATGATATTTCCCTTATGAATGTAGTATCTCTATTATATTCTAAACATAGTGCTTTAGCAAACGGTTTGTTGTCTATATAGCTAGAAGGTAGGTTGTCTACCTCTATCTTCTGCTGATTATGATTTATAATAGGAACATACTTATCACCTCATCCAGAAACAACACCAGCACTGATCTATTTCAACAAATAATATGGATAACCTCTTTGAAGAAACAAATTCTTTTTATATTCTAGAAATGAATTTAGTATGATCACAATTTTTATAAATAGTGACATCCAAGAGTTGTAATTCATTATTAAAGATTTGATATGTAAATTTAAAAAATGTAGTGGTACCCTCAATATATTTAATAAAATCAAACAATTCAACTTTACTGCCTATCTACAATATACAAATGTCATCCAAAAATAAATCTAGTGTATAAATGATATAGTTTGAAAAATAGGGAATTAACTATCAAATTATGTTCTCAGGTGTATAGTACCAAATTAGCAAAAATGGTGGCACAAGCTGTCCCCATAGCGACTCCATTATTTTGCTTAAAATTTTTTCCTTCATACAATACAAAAATATTTTTTAAAACTGCCTCCATAATTTCATATAAAGTACAGACATCTCTCTGTGTCAAGCAATCACATTTCATAAGGGCTACTTCAAACCACAACAGCCCCTGGTCATGTGGTATTGCTGTAAATAGATTCACTACATCAATATTGACAAATAGTATAGCCTCTCTAAAAGAAATGCTATTAATTCTAGCTAAAAAATCCCCCAAATCCTTAAGAATATGGGTGTTTTGATAACAGAATAGCTTTAATTTTCTGTCAATATATATTGTTAAGAGCTGTGTCTTAGAACCAAGGGCACTGACAATTAAATGGAGGGAAGGATGCTGACATATTTATGGATATAAGGAATGCTGACTATTGCTGGAATACGGGGGTGTTTGATACAAACAAAATCAATGGTATCTAAATTTATCACTTGTTTTAATAACAAATCATCCAATGGAAGATCTGTATTTTGATACACTATATTAACCTTGTTTCTAGAAACTGTAGTATAAGTAACTGAGTATAAGGCATTCATCATCCTTCCTATATAGTCAACAGTATCAATAATAACTATACTCCCCATCTGGTTTCATAATACAAATCTTGTTATAATAAACCAGTTCAGAAAGCAATTATCCTTCATTAACAGTTAAATTAAAAAAAAAAAAAAAAAAAAACTTAAGTTCATACTCCACAAAACTCTTGAGATTCTGCAACCAAGGCTGTAAAGGTGGATTAATACATCTTTTTAAAATAGATTCATTCCAGTACCAAGGGTATGTGTATTGAATATAATATACAAATTAACTTTCCTCAAAAATAATTTAAGAACAATAAGGGTCCAACTAGTGTTAAAAAGGTCTAGATGGTACAAAAGAAAATCTTGTTTTAAAGATAGAAAAATAAGTATGATCCAAAGACACATTGCTGTAGTTA
>NC_056745.1:1445167088-1445229588 GCF_019279795.1 Protopterus annectens
GCATTTGTAGTAAACGGATGGGAGGAATTTTAAAATTATACTTTGGGAAATATTATTTCACAGATTGGAGGGCGACAATGTTATTGTGAGCATTCAGATGTCCTGCACACTGTACTTGTGTTCTTCTGCCTGTGTTTTTACATGTCCATATGGTTCAGTTTATTACCATTTTGACCCTTCCTATTATCTGTTTCCAAGCTATTAATATCCTATTATATGTGTATTTCATTTATCATTTTCAAGCAAAGAAGTCTGCTAATTAAAGTTAAAATATATATAACATTTATTTTTTTCCTTTGGCCATAAATTATTTTTATTTTCTTCACTGAGTCATCTCCTATATACCCTCATCTTACCCAAGGTGTGGCTTATAAAACAAGAAATAAAAATGTCTGCTTTACTCAAAGTAACTTATTTTGTGTTGCAGTCACTGTGTAGCCTACGATAGCACAGCATCAAGCTTAGTGCAAGTCCTGTAGAACCAAACTGATTGGTTGATATCAGTGATAAAAGTTCACAAAGACCTGCCTTCGGCTGGAGTGACAGTCTTTATCCCTCACCTGGTTTACATGTTCCATTAAAGTATATCTCAGTGCCATTTGCTCTTACTTTTCACTGATCAGATTACAAATATTCTATCAGCATATTTATTCATTTATTTAAATTTAACTGAGGTAAAACATTGGTCTCTTTGGACTGTTTACAGGTTCAGCCTGGGAGGTTAAACTAGAAAATGCAGTAAAGGACAAAATCGAAAATTGATAAAACAGCCTGCAATGGGGCAAGAAAATAAGGGAGAATCAGAAAACAAAGAATATGAATTCAGCCTGAAAGAATAAATATAGGGAGGAAGACAGAAATTGCAGTTAGCAGAGTAATTAGGGACAGAGGTAATGAGATACCATCTTCAATAGGGACAGTAAAGAGTGTGGGAGAAATTAGTTGTGTCTACATGCATCATACATTCACCTTAAGTCCTGGTGATTGTTTGCCTTCAAACACACAGGAGCCTTAATCCAGAAACCTTACACCTCTTGGCCATACTAACAAATTTCTCAAGATATACCTGAAACTGGCTTGCCTCCAGCTATCATACGAGACCAAGTCCTAAAAATGCTTTCAAAAGCTAAAAAAAAAAATACTGCATCAATAGGTCCTGACAGTATTCCTTGATGCATTTTAAATAACATGAAGTATGATTTACCCACACCCTAACAACAATATTCAATCTCAGCCTCCATATAGGTTTTATACCAAGCAAATGGAGAACAGCTTCAGTCACCCCCCCTGCATAAGGGAGGACCTTCCACAAATCCTGGTAGTTACGGGTACAGAAGCCGGACCAGCCTCAAATGCTAAGCCATGGAGAGACTTATCATGGAACTAATCAATCAGGGCATAGGAAACCTCCAAACACTGGACCAGTTTCAGTTTGGATTCATCAAGGGCAGGTCATGCTTACTCAACCTGATGAATTTTTTTGAAAAGGTCACCAAAACAATGGATGAAGGCAAAACAGTACTCACCACATACCTCAACCTGTCCAATGCTTTTGAAACAATTCCCCACTCAGGCGTACTAGAAAAATGAAATAAACTAGGAATAAATCTGCTGGATTGCCAGCTGGCTCACAGATGGGATGCTGAAAATCTAAAAAAGGGGAAGTTACCTCCACAAAGAGACCAGTCACCAGTGGAGTCTCACAGGCTTCTGTGCTGGAACCTCTCCTGTCGGTTATCTACTTTTCTGAAGTAAAAGCAAATACCAAAGGGTTCTGGCTGACTGAGTTTGCAGGTGACCAAATGCAGGAGACCCATATGCATAAATAGATAGATTATTTTCTTTTTATCTAAGATCTCTAGAAACACAGTTTTTGTAACATGACTCACATGGCTTTGATGTTAATAGTGTCACCTTAGACAGAGGATTGTTATTTTCCCTACAGGAAAGTCAGATTTATCTATTTTTTTCTGATTGCCCCAGTCAATACCTCACATAAAGCAGAACTATACCTGATAGCCACTATTATTATAGCAACAACTTTCTATACAGGGCAGTATTGAATGATCTGTATGTGTCTCAAAGAGAGATTTGCCACCATTTCCTTTAGTAAAGGCAGTACTGAATGCGTTGTGTTACAGAGAAATCTGCCACCATTTCCTCGAGTAATGACAGTACTGAATGATTTGTCCTCGTGTAAGGGTAGTATCGAATGCTTTGTACATGTTACAGAGACATCTGCCACCATTTCCTTGAGTGACTCTCAAAGAATCTCAAGTGTTCTGATGACCATACTGACCATACTATTACACCTGGCAGCACCACTTTACTTAATGACTGTCTGAATAGGTATGGTACCTTCTGTGAGCACTTGGGTATCACTGTCTGGTCAGAACCAAACATCCCCTTGTCTTAGTGACAGTAAAATTAATTATTTTTCTTAGCAACATTTTCTTAACTTGTTTTTTTTTTCTTTCTTTGATATCATGAAGAAATATTTTAATGCCATAAACCCTTTCTGTTGTATTCATTCTTTTATTCTCTTCCTTATTATAGAAAGACTTTGCACATTTTCTAAGAAGAATTTGTTCTGATAAATGTTTCATATTTTTGGGAATTATTATTTGACATTAATGCACAGATAAGCATAAGCCAGGATGAGGGAGAATAAGATAGTATGACCGTGGAATGTCTAAGATTTAAAAGAATGATGAAAGTTGTAGCTACCAGATATATCAAGCGTGGCAACCTTATTTGTGGTGTAATAATTTACAGGCTTGTTTATAGCTAATATATGACAAAATCATAATGGAAATTGTGCAACTCCAGCACTGAATGAACAGTGACTATTTGTTAGCCTAACATTAATTTTAAATTGTGGTTCAAAGGCTTAAAATATAGCTTTTGGTTTCCTGTTTGATTGAAATACCTCCAACTATTAAAACAGCAGGGAATATTTTACCTGAAACTGTCTGCCGGCATTTTTCTGTTTTCTGTCCTATCCTCAGTTTTCCTTCTTCTTCTCTTTCAGCATCTGTTTATGTTATTCTGCTTTAGTACTTTGCTATTGGTAGACATTAAATAACTGCATAATGAATTACCACATGTTGAAATGGAGAAAGTCTGAATAAAAACTTCATTTGTTTTTATTGCTACTGAATGGATGGTTAAGACACATACTAGAGGTATCCTGAGTATGTGTTGGATAGTCTCTTCTTTCAAGAACTCCTTCATATGTAACACTGTTTTGTTGGCTAACATAAGCATTCTTGTTTTATGGGCTGCTGTTGATGAAAATAAAATATAAGTATAAGCAAACTGGGAATTGCTTTGAAGAGGTTTCCCCCTCAGTGCTATTTTACAACAGTCATGTAAGAAGCAAGAATTTATACTAACCAAAAATATTTAACATTTGAAGGAGTCTGCGATAAAGTGTGAGAATGGGAGAATGATTCAGTTAATACCCTATAGTGCAATATAGCATGTAAGTTTAAGACTAGGAGTATTTCTTCCTGTAGTCCTGGGTTTGATTCCTATGGTCTCTCAGCCTGCATCCTGTGTGATTCTGGCTAAGTTATTTGTTTACAAGAATGTTTCAAGTTTGGAAAGTCATTTGCAGAATAATACAATTTAAATACTAAGCGCTCTACTAGGAAGAACACATAAAAATGTTTTGGTCTGACTCCGGAGGAAAAGTAAAATATGGAAGAATTTTAAGAAAATTAGAAAAGTGTGTGCCAGAAGTAACTATAAAATTAGACTGATGGGCAAGGTTCTGATTTATTGTTATCATGGAAGATGGGCATCATCTCCAAATGTCACAGCAGTGAAACAGATGGAAAAAAGAAATGAAGAAAATAAAAAAAACATGTATAAGGTTAAAAATGTAAACAAAACGGTTAAGGATGTGGTGTGTGTGTGTGTGTGTGTGTGTGTGTGTGTGTGTGTGTGTGTGTGTGTGTGTGTGTGTGTGTGTGTGCACGTGTGTGTGTCTGTGTGTGTGTGTGTGTGTGTGTGTGTCTGTGTGTGTGTGTGTGTGTGTGTGTGTGTGTGTGTGTGTGTGTGTGTGTGTGTGTGTGTGTGTGCGTGTGTGTGTCTGTGTGTGTGTGTGTGTGTGTGTGTGTGTGTGTGTGTGTGTGTGTGTATTTATGCATATAAACCTGTCTGTGTTTGAGCATGTCTGTGCAGTCATGTTCATGCAAGTAGGTATCTTTGTTAGTATGTAGAGATGGAATGGAAAAGAATACAAATCCAAAACACCAGTGTCATAGGGTCCACTTTTGCTTATTAGCTTGCTCACATTTCTGGTGTTGAGACGGTTTAGCGTTACCAACAAGGTGCCATCCATTATGCAAGCATATTTAAGAAAGTTACTGTAGTGACGTGTATGAAACTCATAATTTATACCTGGCTTTATTATTGATCAGTAACTTTAAATAAATTATAAATAAATGAAAAAATGTAGAGAAATAATGTTTCCAAAAGAGATGAGCCAGTTATGCAGAGGAAAGCAACAGAGCCATCACCTTTCTTCTGAAGGCTTACATTATCTTTATCATTGCAGTCCATCTTTGCTTGGATTCCTTGCTTCCTTCCACACTATCTTGTTATTTGTTGATAACATTTCACCTGCACTCACCAGACAGCAGCAAGTGCTCTGATGTTGACCCAAACGAAATGTACAGATATACACAAATGATAGTTCAGGACATTGTGATGGAAAGAAAAGAATAAGCAATATATTTGCATATACTATTGCAGCATTGCACAATATCTTCATTCCACTGGCCTCACTGACTAGGACAGCTGTCCAGCACTGTACTGTCCAGTAGATAGTCAGTTAATTAAGTCTAATAAAAGTAAATAGTAAGCTGCTGTAACATCAGTTTGTAGAACAAAACATGAATGTTGTGGTTTGTTTAACAGCAGTGTTGGATTTTACAAGCTGGTGTAGCACTTCCAGGATTGTTATGGCTGCACACCATTACCTTTGCAATGACATGTCAAGGGCTGATTAACAAATGAGCTTTGTTCTAGTATTAGAACCATGCCAGGTCATTATCTGCTAACAAACTCTTCCTTAAGATTTTAAACTGTTCACCTGTCATTAAACTGTCCTTTAGCACTTAACACAATTTTCAGATTCTCCCGTATTCATAGTCCTACACCAAATCAGAATTACCAAATCGCACTTTGACACTTAATGATTCAACAAACTGTACAATGCCAATAAGGTATTGTGGACATTATTGGAAGTGAGTAGATCAAGCAGGTGATAACTGTGTGGTAATAACAACCTTGATCTAAAAAGTGTCTGTGATAAGTTCAGACACACACACACACACACACACACACACACACACACACACACACACACACACACACACACACACACACACACACAGTAGAATGGGGTGACTATTCAAAGAAAGGTTATTGCATCTAAAGTATACTCCTCAACGGTCCAGAATTTTGCAGAATGTTCCTAATTCTGCATCATATTTTTAACCTATCATAAGTTTCTGATTTTATGATAAATCACTGAGGATTAGACTGTTACACGTTTCATTGTCCACAAAACACATGTTGATGGAAAACATATACATTTTTTTTTAAATGAATGAGAGTAATATTTAAAAAACATCCTTGATTTTGGGCCTTTGTGCCCCCTCCCCCCCCCCATTATTTTTGCTTTGTACAGAATTCTAGAGCAAAGAAGTTAGACATTATCATCTATAGAAAATATACGTATTCTGTTGAACATAAAAGAATTGCAGATGTTATCAAACATTCAGGATGAAACTTCTAAAGGTACAGTCTGTAGGACAGTGGTAAAAATACATTCTCTTAAAATTGACATTCACTGACTGCTGATACTTGGCAAAGTCCCTTTACATCATATTAGAATATGAGATAAATCATGTTATGGAGAATATGTCAACAACAGAAGGAAAGCTAGTGAAATAATCTCTATATCGGTTAGCAAGATACAACAAATGCACCCATGCAGCAGGCTAGGCAGAGTAGAGCCCAAGGTGGCATATGGGCCAAAAGACAGCTGTTCGGTCCACTAATCTAGACTTTGCTGAGTTTTTGGCATTAAACATAGCTGTGAAAGGCAGAGCTATTCACCCTGCCACCGTTTTCAAGGTGTTGAGCTCCTTACATGCCCTCAACGTATTTATCACCTTGAAGATTACTGGAGATCAGAGAAACCTCCTGGAATTATTTTCCAAGATATAACAAAGCATTTAAGTCTTTAAATCCACACTTTCCTTGCTGAGCAGACCTCAGGCTATCAGCAGGATCTATCTGCTATTCTATGAATTGGCATTTACTTCACACAGTATCTTTATAGAACAAGGTATGGATATGAGTGTAGCCAGACATGCACCAAATTCTCAAATAAGTAATCTACTCAGGGATTCTAGAAGCTGGGTTGATAACTTTTACTCTTTTACTGCCATGTAGCAGCAGTCATCAGAAAGTTATTTTATTTAGTGCAAATAATATCTAAAGCATATCATTCAGGTCAAAGGAATTTATACCTCTTTATGCAGCCTTGTTTAGAACAATTGTTGAGTATAATGTGTCCTTTGGGAAGTATATTTGCAGGGGTCTACCTGAAAACGCCGACACACAAAAACACAGACAAGGAAATAACCGACACCACAAAACCGAAAGTTCAAAAACACGAAACATCACATGCCTGACAAACCACAATCCCGATAATCAACAAAACAAAACAAATACCTTTTCCGTAAAACACACACACAATACAAGCACACCAAAAACCTTACAAACCTACACTAAACCTTACATACACAACTATCTATGCACTAACCTTAACCCAAACCCTAACCCTAAGGTCCATCACTATCGCACACTCACCTAACCCGCGCCCTAACCCTAACTCACTTAACCTGCCCCTAACCCTAAAGTCTGTCACTATGCACACTTACCTTACCCGCACCCTAACCCTAACCCTAACTCACTTAACCTGCCCCTAACCTTAAAGTCTGTCACTATCACACACTTACCTTACCCGCTCCCTGACCCTAACGTCCGTCACTATCACACACTTACCTTAAAATGTCGGTGTTCTCAGCGTTGGGATTTTCAATCATCGGTCATCTCCGTTGTCGATCTTCCAGTGTCAGTTATCTCGTTGTCGGCATTGTCAGCATTCAGTCTTTTCAGGTAGATGCATTTGCAGACATATTAAGCAACTGGAAAAACCCTAGGGGTTCCTAACCAAGAAGACCATGAATCTAAAGTCCCTGCACTACCAGGAAACATTTTGAGTGCTATCTCCTTACTTGGTTTCCTTTTCCTCTTGGCGATTTATACCTTACATTCCATGTGATTAGGGATCCAATCCTCCCTGATCTCTGAGTTGGTATATTTAGTTAGGGTGGGTGTGGGGGGCACAGCCCCCCACATCAAGGGGTATGAGGGGTGAAGCCCCTCTACTTCATTTTTCTTTAAACATTTTTTTTTTATGGCCACGGGAATTCATTCCCTACGTTAAATTAGCCGTTTGCTATTTTCATTTTTTGATATTACCAGATAGATGTTTACGTATTCGCTAACCTAAACGTTCGATCAGGTAATATAGACACATGTAATCATCATCATCATCATCCCCCTTTTTCCCATTTACATGGGGTCGGGGTATCGTATTAACTGTTGCAAACTCTCTCAATTCAGTGCCACTCTCCTGCCTTCTTCAACACTCATGCCTGACTGTCGCAGATCTTCTTTCACACAATCCATCCACCTCTTTGCTGGATGCCATCGCTTCCTCTTACCTTCTTCCTGTCTGTCCCAAATCTCCCTCACCAGATTGTCTTCTGCTTTTCTACACATGTGCCCATACCATCGTAATCTGTTCTCTTTGATCTTTTCTGCAATTGGAGCTACTTTGGCTTCTGCTCTTATGTCCTCATTTCTTCGCCTGTCCAGCAGTGTGCATCCTACCACCTTTCTCAGGCACTTCATTTCCATCACCTCTAGCTTCTTTAACTGTTCTGCCTTTACTGCCCATGTTTCTGTACCATACAGTAGTACTGGTCACACCACTGTCTTGTACACTTTACTTTTCAGCTTCTTTGGCATTCTTCTGTCATAGACTACACCTGATACTCTATGCCAGTTGGCTGCAGCCCCTCTGATTCTAGCTTTGACCTCTTCATTCAGACTACCCTTTTCCTCAACCACCCCTCCCAGATACTTGAAGCTGTATATCTGTTCCACTATCTTCCCATCTATCTCTATTCTCAGCTTCTTCTGATTTCCCCAACACGTGTAATGTTGGGGATAAATAAAGCCCTAGTGACATGATTTGATAAAACATGAGTCCATGCCAGCAGACCAATGCTTGTATCAGTAAATATTTGTGTTTGAGGTTAGGGAAGAAAAATAGAATGGGAAAATAAATAGAGGGAGTTCAGTAAGAGGTAATGTTGACTGGCAGGGGAAGGGATGTAAGCCAACTGGGAGAACTGATTTCAGAAGCCAAGAGTTGAAAGGGGCCTGAGGTTCATTTAATGGTTACATCTTTACCTTCATTGCTTCTCATTGTTTGTCCAGTTATTTGGTTAAATAACTTCCAGAATTTATTGGAATGACTGTGGTGGAACTTTTGTTATGATCAAAGATGGGTAACCTTGTGTCTTCTATTTTTTTAACTTAGTTTCTCAGGTTTTTAAATCCATCCCTAGTTTTGGGGTTTGATGATTATTTTCAATGCTTCCAATCTATGTCCATAGCTTTGATAAGGGTCTTTAGCTGTTTTGTTAACTGCCTTGACTGCAAAGTATTTATCCTCTAATGCTAAATAGTTTAGTGTCAGTATTTTCTCCTCATTCTGTGGTGTTTTTGGAGTTCAGGATTCCAGACTACAGGCAAGTTCTATGCCTAAATTTTAATGAGTTTTTGCCTGAAGGGCAATATGTTCTGGAGGCTATGACTGTAGGGAGAGGTTAAGGAAAATGTTATGGGTGCATGGTCGCTTAAAGAGGCGGGGATGTGATTAACATGAATATTGTGTTTGAGGAGTTGGTAAGAATTAGTTCTATAATGGAGTAATTTATGATTTTGATATCTGACCAAGTGGGAATACTGAGTAGATATATATTCATAAAAGAAAGATCAAGAGAAAAATGGAAAAATAAGTAGAGCTGCTGGTCTATTGTTTTATATAATATCTGGGTTCTTAAGAGTAAAGAATAAAGCCTAATAAAAGTTCTCTATTTGTGCACTACAAGTACTGAGATTAGAATTAAGAAAAGCCTACCTTTATGACTAACTTATTGATTGTTTTTTTGCCTAAAATATACCACAGTATGACCAGGGTCTCTTCCCACTCCTCTCTCACTATGATCAGCTCACTCCACTCCCCTACCCTACCCCCATTTCCCACTCATCCCATCCATAGATTTATAGTTAAACAGACACTCGCCTTAAGTTCAACTATCCAATCACATCCCGGCTAGTTAGTCACTCTACACCCTATCACACCCACTTTATAAATTTATCTTCACTTACTAGTACCAACAGTTGCTCTATTTAACAATCAAAATCCAGTCTTCACAAATAATCTACCTCTTACCCTCCCTCCAACTTCTACTTATTCAGAATCAAGCCCTACATCCCCCTCTGTACACTCACTCACTTTAACCATTCTGCTCCAATTTAAAAAAAATACTACCCTTTTTTATCTTGCATATCACACTATGTTAACTTTTTATTGCACATTTTCCTTGATACTGAAAATTACAGCCCATCATACATCACACCATATTGCTCTTAACTACACTATACAATACCAAACCTCCACAATCCCATTTCCTACCCCTTCCTAATCATATCCCTCTAGGCACAAGATATATGTAACAATTTACAATTACACATGCATTGATTTTGACACTTTTATAGTTCTCCCTCAACAAACTCACTCGCATGTAGCTACAGTATGAAGTATGACAGGTTCATAATCAAATACCTAAAACCTGTCCTTCACTTAGCATCCAGACTCATTCTTAGTGGAGACATACACCCAAACCCTGGTCCTAAAACTAAGCCAATCAAACTCATCGTTCTACAACAGAATTCACTAAACCTCCACAGGAAAAGCTCTGACTTACAAATACTAAACATAAACCTAAGACGCATATGTAATAAAATACAAGAATTATACACAACACTCTTTATTCTCCTAATCACCTAGACATGGCTTAAACCAGAAATCAGTAGCAATGAAATTCTTCCCCAGGATATAATATAATTAGACAAGATAAAGAATCCAAAATAGGTGGAGGCATTGCTTTCATATTCAAAAATAGTCTCACTCTAGAGCTATCTGATCATATCATCCCAATTATTAATAATTCAGAGACCCTGTTAACCAGACTAAAACTCAGTTAAAAAAGCACAAATATAATTGGTGCCTACATTCAACCTGGTAAGAATATTGAATCATTAGAAACCATTCTAGACTGGACAGCAAAACCCCTCCCCAGGAAACAATCATACTGGGAGATTTCAACAATGACTGGTGCTCCTGCAGCTCATTATATCCCACTGACCATATAAACCTCCATGGCTTCAGTCCAATATTTCAGAACACATCTAGAGTAGACAAGTCATCAAAAAAAGAGTCCATTCTTGACTGGATATTTACTAACCAAACTTCACTATCATATCTCGCCAGTTGTTCCCCAGACAGTCTTAGTGACCACCTCCCTGTCTTCTTTCTACAACAAGTTAATACAACAAAAGTTCCCTTTTTCCAACAAATCAGAAATAAAGAAAACTTCAAAGCTCAACAATTTATCTCCGGTAATTGGAATTCTGTAATTGGAATCCACGTAATTTTCTCCCCGTAGGCACTGCAGTTGAGTATTTTAACAATACCTTACTCAGTATCTTAACTTAGGTGACCTCTACTAGAACAATTAGAATTAAGTTCACCTATGCCCCTTGGCTCTCCAAAGAGACAAGATCACTTCTAAAAGATAGAGATAAATCCTCAGAAATGTGTCTCCAGAACAAAAATGAGGCAAACAAACAGAAATAAACAACAAAAATAGAGTGAGTACTGAGTAAACTCGAGCAACAACACCAGCATAAATATCAGAAAAAAAGAAGTTGCAGAGTTCCATGACAAGAGTATAACACTTTAATAAATAAAATAACAAAAGTGAGCGCTTTCACGATCTGCCCAGATCGCTTCTTCAAAAATGACACAACTGCAGTACATTATATACAAAAAGAACATTGATCATTAAAACATTTAAAGCAATTAGTATATCTTGTTAAAATAAGGGCGTGTCAATATAGTATGAATAAAACACAAGTGTTTAAAAAGTTTTCAATGCTTCAGTGCCTGTGCTTTGAGGAAGGGTTTGAGGGACACAGCATCATTAATGCCTGGGGGTTTATCTGTATTCAGTTTAATTATCCATTTTTTTCTAGTTCTTCTGTCCTATTAATCAAATCTCCCCCTCTTGGTCCTTCATTAATAACTTCTAACACAAAAAATTTAAAAACATAATGCATACCTTCCTTCTCAACATGTTTAGCAAGGGCATTGGTTTCTTTAACAGCTACTATATCTCTCATATGTTCTAATACATGTTCTTTCAACATCCTATTTGTTTTACCTATATAATAAACTTTACATATTTGACAAAAACTAAATTATACAATGTTTTTAGCTCTACAGTCTGCATAGAA
Source organism: Protopterus annectens (assembly GCF_019279795.1). Lineage (NCBI taxonomy): Eukaryota > Metazoa > Chordata > Ceratodontiformes > Protopteridae > Protopterus > Protopterus annectens. The sequence goes on from NC_056745.1 coordinate 1,445,178,828, forward strand.
ACTTGCATCTATTTTAAATTTTTTCTCAGGATGAACAAAGGTAGTACATGAAAAATATATCTACAGGCTCTTCATCTCCTACATGGATATGTCTCTTCTCTATGCCCCATTGGAAGGACCAAGAGGGGGAGATTTGATTAATAGGACAGAAGAACTAGAAAAAATCTCTTCCTCAAAGCACAGGCATTGAAGCACTGAAAGCTTTTTAAACACTTGTGTTTTATTCATACTATATTGACATGCCCTTAGTTTAACAAGATATACTAATTGCTTTTAATGTGTTTATGGTCCATCTTCTTTTTGTATATAATGTACTGCAGTTGTGTCATTTTGTAACAGTCTGAAAAATAGATTTGGGCAGATCGTGTTATACTCTTGCCGTGGAACTCTGCAACTTCTTTTTTTCTGAAACAAACAGAAATGCCTTGAACTAAGAAACAAATCTAAAATGTGAATCAGACTAGACAAAAAAATATTACACTAACATACAATCGAAGCACAAAATGAATCCACAAAAGTTCTGATCAGCCATTAACAAAATTCTGCAACCAGGTCAAAATAGCAGACCCTCCCCTTCCACCAACAATTCCACTGAAAACATTGCCATTCAGTTACCAAATATTTCACTGAATCCATTCTAGTTCTCACTAATCACAACAGTTCAGCACCACCTCCTAATCTCTCATCCAGAACACAAAATAGCAATTACTTTACTCTACAACCAGTACCAACCAGTACTATATATAAATATCTCAACAGACTCAAGCCCTCTCCCCTTACAACAGACAAACGTCCTGCTGAATACCTCAAAATTGCGACTAAAGTGATATCATATCCGGTTTCCATACTAATCAATCGATCTATCTTAGAACAACACATCCCAACCCATTGGAAAATATCATGTATAGTACCACTTCACAAAGCAGGTAATTCTAGAGAACTATCAAACTACCGTCCAATTGTAATTTTTTCACTTTTATTAAAATTGCTTGAGAAATGCATTCATTCTCAAACTCTAAACTATCTCTTAGATAAACAAGCTTCTAACTAATGCACAGCACAGGTTCCATCCTAATCACAGCACAACCACAGCCCTTATCGGATTCACAAATACTGTTAACCATCTCCGGAACAAAGTCAAACTCATCTTGTTCATCTTTGAAGATCTCTCAAAGGCTTTTGATACTGTTTTTCATAATATACTCCTAACAGTACTTTCTGAACTGAATCTAAGCAACAGCACATGTGCATGGTACCAGAACTACTTAACCGTCCGCTGTCAAGTGGTAAAATGGAATAACAACCTATATTCTCTTCTGCTTTTTACTTTTTGGAGTTCCACAATGGTCTAGCCTTAGTTCTCTTCTTTTTACCATATTCCTCAATAACCTTCACACTGCCACCTTACATGCCTCCTTGGTTCAATATGCAGACAACTCTACTTTAATCTGTTCTGCCCCTACACTCCAACAACTGCTAAAGATAACACAAACATTCTACTCTGGCTGAATTGTGGCTATCCAAAGCACAGCTCATACTCAACCCTAATAAAACAAAGCTGATACTATTTCAACCTACAAAACCCTCAAACCCAATCCCTCCGTTCAAAATCACTTCTCATAGCAAAGTTTCCATTACACCTGTCCCCCAAACAAAACGCCTAGGTGTAATCATAGACCATAACCATTATACCAGTCCCCCAAACAAAACTCCTAGGTGTAATCATAGACCATAACCATTATACCTGTCCCCAAACAAAACTCCTGGGTGTAATCATAGACCATAACCATTATACCTGTTCCCCAAACAAAACTCATAGGTGTAATCATAGACCATAACCATTATACCTGTCCCCCAAACAAAACTCCTAGGTGTAATCATAGACCATAACCATTATACCTGTCCCCAAACAAAACTCCTAGGTGTAATCATAGACCATAACCATTATATCTGTCCCCCAACAAAACTCCTAGGTGTAATCATAGACCATAACCATTATACCTGTCCCCCAAACAAAACTCCTAGGTGTAATCGTAGACCATAACCATTATACCTGCCCCCCAAACAAAACTCCTAGATGTAATCATAGACCATAACCATTATACCTGTCCCCAAACAAAACTCCTAGGTGTAATCATAGACCATAACCATTATACCTGTCCCCCAACAAAACTCCTAGGTGTAATCATAGACCATAACTATTATACCTGTCCCCCAAACAAAACTCCTAGGTGTAATCATAGACCATAACCATTATACCTGTCCCCCAAACAAAACTCCTAGGTGTAATCGTAGACCATAATCATTATATCTGTCCCCCAAACAAAACTCCTAGGTATAATCATAGACCATAACCATTATACCTGTCCCCCCAACAAAACTCCTAGGTGTAATCATAGACCCATAACCATTATACCTGTCCCCAAACAAAACTCCTAGGTGTAATCATAGACCATAACCATTATACCTGTCCCCAAACAAAACTCCTAGGTGTAATCATAGACCATAACCATTATACCTGTCCCCCAAACAAAACTCCTAGGTGTAATCATAGACCATAACCATTATACCTGTCCCCAAACAAAACTCCTAGGTGTAATCATAGACCATAACCATTATACCTGTCCCCCAAACAAAACTCCTAGGTGTAATCATAGACCATAACCATTATACCTGTCCCCCAGACAAAACTCCTAGGTGTAATCATAGACCATAACCATTATACCTGTCCCCCAGACAAAACTCCTAGGTGTAATCATAGACCATAACCATTATACCTGTCCCCAAACAAAACTTCTAGGTGTAATCATAGACCATAACCATTGTACCTGTCCCCCAAACAAAACTCCTAGGTGTAATCATAGACTATAACCATTATACCTGTCCCCCAAACAAAACTCCTAGGTGTAATCATAGACCATAACATGAAACTCAACCTACACATTGCCCAAACAATAAAAAGTCCACAATAAACTCAGAACCTTATACAGATGTAAAAAATACTTAACCAATAACACCAAGATCATAATTGCTAGAACCCACCTTGTCTCCACTCTTCTTTCTGCATCCCCCATATTCACAAACCTTAACAAATCAGAGCTAACCAAACTAAGTACATATTATAACAAAATAGCAAAGTTTGCCACTAATTCTAGTTATAGATCTCACCATTGTCAAGCTCTTAAACACCTTTCTTGGCAAGAGTCTTCTTACACTTAACCAACTTACAATGGCCCTTTAAATTCTTGACCACCTAGAAAAAACTCCAGCTTTTCGACAGCTACTCACTCCCTATTCTACCAGTCACTTACTCTGAACCAGCAACAAATCATTAATCAACATAAGCAAAGTAAGAACTCCTCTGGAGATGCCCTATACTCTAGCTACATTGCAAAAATCTGGAATGCCATCCCTTTAAACATAACATCTACAGCCAACAAAATTAACTTTAGAAACCTACTAAAATCCTATTTAGCTAAGTTATGCATATGCCCCTGTTCTGAGCATGGCTCGCAACAACATAAAGAGCTAAGTTTATATACCAACCTTGCTGTTTTTCTTTCCTTTACTATATTCACAATTCTGTCCTAATCATATTGCTTCAGCCATCACAGTTTACCTAAACCCAAGATACACCTGAGTTGTTCTTCCTTTCTTCCACTACCTAAGCTCTTCTGGATAATTTGGCTTCACTGACTACTATGATTCTCATACCCTAACTCAGCAACCTAAAATTTAATCTCTATAACATCTAGAGCCTTCGTCACACCCTATATCATCAACCCTGAAATGTAAACAATGTTAGTTAGCTTCAAGCAAGAATGTGTTCTCATCTAGTACTATATTCATAGGTTCATAGGTGTGTACTAGGCTAATGGCCCTGGAGCCTTTACAAGCCTAGCCCATAGGATTTCCCTGGCATTAGTTCCCAGTGCCTCTGTCAAGTAGAGCCAGTGGAGTGATCCCCGGGGTGAATTTTCTATTTCCTATCCACTCGTCAAGATTTCTGTTGAAGAAGGCCAGTGAGACACTCTGCTTGACATGTATGGGAAGCCTGTTCCATAGCATGGATAGTCTCTGGGTTTTGAACCTGTCCTTCCAGCTTGTTCGGTTGATTGTGGTAATGAGGTTGAGGTCTCTGGAGCATGTAGTGCAGAGGTACTGGGATTTCTTTAGATGTAGCATTCCTAACAGAGCTGGGTTAGACATGGCTTTGTAAGTCAAGCAGAGATTGCCTCTAAGTAGGCGATATGAGACAGAGAATAGTTGGAGTTTTTTGAGTCTGTCCATATAGGACAAGTATTCAATGCCTAGGATCCTCTTTGTGAGGTACTTTTGCGGCCCTGTCTTACTCAATATGTTACGACCGTTTGTCATGTGCAATTAACGCAGCACCTAAAATGTATTTTCTACAACATCTAGGTCTTTCTGCACATCCTGCATCATCACCCCTGATATGTAAACAATGTTAATTAGCTGAGAGAAGTAATGTGTTTCGTGTCCACTACTATGTGCACTCTTACTCATGTTGATACAACTGTTTTTACGTGCAGTTATGATTTATTTTTCTTGCATGTAATGGGACTTTGCTACTACACCCAAATAGTGATGTATTCCTATTACTTTTCTAATGTTTATATACCACTAGTGTTGCTAACATTGGAGCTTTTCTTCCCGTGCTTCTGCCGAAAAAGGACAGCATATCCATTTGGATTTAACCAGTAAACAAATGTGAAGTAAAATAAAATATACGAGACGTTGATCAATGAGAAAATCATTGATTTCATCTGTAGTGAAACAAAGGGGGTTGGTATTGATATCTACCAGAATAAGAGTTTTAGTGGTGAGAAGCCTGCATTATTTGCTAGATCTATTGTTTGACTTTGACAGGGTAGATGGTAGGAGGAAAGAAAGAAAAATAAATTATGCATTCATTCAAACCAGGTCCATTTGCAGGTTATTATGTTGAAGTTTTTGAAATGTCACATCTCTACTTCTGCTCCTACTCCTATAATTACTATTTTGACTCCTCATCGGCCACCTTATACTAAAATTACTAAAAATAATAAAATTAATAATTAAATTAAATTATTAAATTAAAATTACTACTACTATTGATAATAATAATGATCTTCCTCTTCTTCTTCTTCTTTCGGCTTTTTCCCGGTTAGGGGTCGCCACAGCAGATCACCTGTCCGCTCATGATTGGCAGCAGGGTTTTATAGTGTTGAGTTGCCAGCCTGGCACCCAACCTTCCACAGAAGGCACACACTCACACCTAGTAATAATAATAGTAATAATTTTGTTCGTTAACTGGGTAACGCACTAAGGAGCAATATCTGGTTGTGACTTGCCTGTCATCACACTGTTGGCAAGTGGAGGTGTGGATATCAAACTCTTGACTACTACAGGGCTTAGTTCTAGTGTCACACAGGTTTAAGCCTCTACATCAAACAAGGTCATATTAATTTTTTTTATTTGGGGAACAGCCAGCACTTACATATAGATGCAATAAAGGTGGGTAACAGGAATGCTGTGTTTCCCTTGTCATCGTCAGCAGGTCAATGGTCATGTCTGTCTATAGAGCTTTATATACTTCTGGCACAGACTGTACAGATCTTGTTTGTGTTCAGCTACACAGTATGTGTGTGATCATCTTTCTCTGGAGCAATATGTTTTATAAACTTGTCTTATACTTTACATCAGATGAACACTGATGAACATTTCTATGCCATGTATGGGGGGCATGTAATGCTCAGTGGCATATGGCTGCAGCTATGCTCTAGTGCTTTGTTATATGACAGCCTTCTTGCTTAGTACAACCAAGTGCAAACTTATCTAGCTAGGTATTAACTGCTCATTTGTGCATCATAGACAGATGTAGTACATTATAACTAGGTTTGCTGTAACCCTAATGTGCTCTGTTTTATTAGCTGAGCTGGGACTTTTTGTGCATTTTCTGGAGCACTACCATTATTCAAAAAGTGCCATGTCTATAAAGATCACTCTACAATTTTATCATGTTCTCACTTTTTCTCAGTACCACATACTGCGCTTGAAAGGAGCACAGTAAGTGAGTATGGCTGCCCACATTATTCAGCGATGCGTGCTGTAGGACGCAGAAGGCAGAAGGGATTATTCAGCAATGGCTTGAATTATGCAGCAGCTTGCTGTAGGATTCTTCTTCTTCTTTCGGCTTTTCCCAGTTAGGGGTCGCCACAGCGGATCACCTGTCCGCCCATGATTGGCAGTGGAGTTTTACAGTGCCGAGTTGCCAGCCCAATGCCCAACCTTCCACTGAAGGTACACACATGCACACACTCACACCTAGGGCCAATTTGGAGTGTACATTCCACCTACAGCATGCCTTTGGGATGTGGGAGGAAACCGGAGCACCCGAAGGAAGCTCACGAGACCACAGGGAGGACATGCAGACTCCGCACAGAAGGCACCCCAGCCGAGGATTGAACCAGAGAACCTCTTCCTGTGAGGTGACAATGCTAACCACTGCACCACCATGTCTGCCCTCCAGCTTGCTGTAGGATGCAGAAGGCAAAAGGGATTATTCAGCAATGGCTTGAATTATGCTGCAGCTTCCTGTAGGATACAGAAGGCAGAAGGGATTATTCAGCAATGGCTTGAATTATGCTGCAGCTTGCTGTAGGATGCAGAAGGCAGAATAGAACTACATTTTTACATTTTGACATTCTACATTTCATGTTATGTAGAATGCTATTGCACAGTGTTTTTCAACCTTAAGAACATACATTTCTCATCAATAAACATAATAATATAGTTATTTGCTACACAATATTCTGAGCCACTGAATATTCTTATTCTGGAATTCTTATATTATGAATGAATGCGTTAACATTTAGTGAACATTTGAGATTCTGCCATCTTAGAGTCTGAATTTAATTTTCCAGCTATCTCCTCTACAGTATTGGGCAGTACTTTAAATGTAATACAATACTGTGGTGGAATATTCTGGTATGTCAATACTTCTCGTTCAACAGTGGACTTCTTTGGAAAGTGCTTCTCATGGGCTTTCTGTATTCTTCTTGAACTCTTTTGGAGCATTTCCACTTCTTTTGGCTACCTCACCAAGCATACATTTGTTCTTAACCTTGTCAGAATTGATTAGGTAGAGCACCACCAATCGATTCAGGATCAAGTGAATTTATTGTAAGCTATATCTACAGTAGAAGAGCACTTTCAATCATTAACTATTATATTATTAATGTTTATGGTAATCATTAATGTTTAATATTCTGTACTCATAAGAATTTATTAAAGAAAATAAGTGTTTCATCAAACTAAACACAGTACAAATAAGTCTTATATCCCTTAAATTTCTACACTCTCAGACTAAACGGAAGTTCAGTCAGCTTGTCTTCCCTCATTTGACAGTCTTAGGAGAATACAAGGCCAGTGACCCTGAAGGACCTTAAGCCAAGTCATGCTTCCCAGAAATATTAGGAAGGTATTTAGCCCTTAGGTTTTGTTGGGGGGTATATAAACTTGGACATGAGTGGACAAGCATTTACAAGCTTCTTTTCTCTAATAGGCACCATACCTGTGGTAAATATGACTTCCCATCCACCTGATATCCTTAGGTAGTGTAGAAACATTCTGATGCTCACAGATAATGAATAGAGGCATCACTTGCACATATATTCTCACAAGGCTGGCAAAAGTGGGGTGACGATGAGCTGTCTTTTGGTGTCAAGATGCCCGACATTTAAAAGGCCCTCAAGACTGTTAAGACAAATAAATATGAACACAATATGGTGTTGTTCCATGTAGATGTAAATGACCAGATGTGCAAAACCCTGAGGGATATGCAGAGAGATGATTCCAAGCTCTCCATGCATGTTACAAATAAAGAAAAGTATTGAATGGAATCCTTCCTTCCTGCTCCAAGGGTGATGCCAAGATATAAAGAAAGATTACTGTTATCAATGCCTAGTTGAATAACTGGTGTCATTCAAGGGGGACCGTGTTCGCATCAGCAGGGGACAAGCTGCATCACAGTCCTTACTTGTATTGCCAAGGATGGTCTGCACATCTCATCGCATGGCTTCTGCAGTCTGGCTGATACCTTTGCTGCCTCCATAGTGCCATGCGATGAGATGTGCAGACCATCCATCCGTGCCATTTTTTTGACAGAGCTAAGCTAATGGATCTATAAACAAAAAAAAAAAATCAAGCACCAGACAATATCAATGCCAGGAATCTAAATAACAAATCAGTTGATATTGAAGTCCTTCTGAATTTTGACCATATTCATGTGTGTGCTATTATCAAAACTTGAAAGCAGCCCATTTGTTTCAGTTTTGCACCCCCCACCCCCACCTTTAGCCCTAATGGGAACTGCAATGAAGTATCCATACTTGTTAGAGATCACTTTAACTCAAGGCAAACTTCTAGAGACCTACAAATCAAACTTATCAAGACTCAACTCACTCTGAATAAAAATAACTATCAGATCACGGCATGTACAGGACCCCCTCTATGACCCCTGAAAACCAAACTAGAAGTAGTCCTAGATACAAAATTACTTGGCATGATAATTGGTGAGAGTCTCCAATTCAGTTTTCACATCCAAAATAAAGTTAAAAAAAAAAAATCACCAAAAAAATCATCATATTCTACCATCACAAACATTTCTTAAATAACTACAAAATCACTCATGCAACTGCATGCCTCTTTCCCTCACTTACATACAGAGTTCCAGTTGTTACAAAACTCCAAACCACAATAAAATCTAAACTCAAAATATGCTATGATGAAATTGCAAAGTTCGTTTCTAGTGCAACGCACTTCATCACCACTCTACTGCTCTACACCATTAAACTGGCTTAAACTCCACTAACATCTCAATTGCCTTCAGTTAATTAAAGCATACAACATCATTTATAAACCGTCTGCTTGTTCTGCCCTCAACAACATTCCCCCTTACTACCACCCTAACAACCCCTTTTCTCTAATAACAAACATCTCTTCTCCATGTACAAACCTAATCAATCTACTGATCTCTCTTGCTACTCCCACACTGTTACAAAAAATGAACTCCATCTCACTATCCATTAGATGTAATCCAAACCTACAAATGTTCAAAGCCTCACTAAAGGAATTCCTGTCCAACACCTGGGTCTGGTCTTGTTCCACACCTGGCTCATGTCATACCTGCATTCCAACTTCTCCTCTGCTAGTAGCTGCATTTTCCAATCGTTTCCTGTATTAGCTTTAATTAAGATATTGTACTTATAAATTTTTTCATGCAAACTTGTTCTTCCTCCTCATAAATTACTTCTATTTTTGGTTAAAGTTCTTTGTGTGATGCATCTTATCATTTTATGTCTTTGATTGTGAACTGTAAATGTTTCTACTGTCTCAGATATATTCCATGTTTACATATGTGGAGTTTATCACCCCAGGCCTTTGCTGGCAATGAGTCTTCTAGGCCCAGTTAGGCTTCCCCAGTAAACAAATATCAATAAATAAATAAATTAAATGAATGAAATGAATACTTTTTCTTAGCCTGGCCCTTACAAATATAGGATCTATGTGCAGTATCCCACTGGTGTTCTGTTCCTCAGCCAAGTCCGACTAGCAAACCTTCTCCTGCAAAAATCCACAAATCAACAGGTGCAAATATCACAGTTTTCAAACCCTTCAGATGTACAAATTAAATTCTATGATGAAGTCTCAAAGTACAGCTGTACGGGTAACCCTCGAAATGTTTACACTTTTGCAAATAAATTCGACACTCAGGTAAAAAAACTGTATTAATGTGACAGTTCCCGCCAGAACTAAACGCAATGAGAAGCGTGAGAGCAAGGAGTCTGATGTTCCAGATGCATAAATAATCAACAAAATAAAAAGAGGCTTCCTAAAACCTAGACCAGGTCTGAAGACCCTCAAAGTGAGGTCAACATCAAAAAGTTTTCAAGGGTACTTAAAATGGGTTCCTATTGGAACATTGAAAATGCAATTGTTCGAATCACTAAAGGTCGACCTTTAATGATCGAACAATTACATTTTCGAATGCTCTGAAAAAAAAAAAAGTAAAGTAAAGGGTGTAGGCAGGGGGCAAGCCCCCCTGCACCCCCCACACCCCGCTACTTAAATATACCAACTCCGAGATCGCGCTACAGCGTAGGAAAGGGAAACCTTCCCTTTCCTGCACTTAACTCCATTAATGTGCAATCTCGGAGTTAGTATATTTAAGTAGGGGGGTGTGGGGGTGCAGGGGGGCTTTGTTTCTTTTGTTTTTTTTTTTTAAGTACATTTTTGAAGTTTTAGTACATCGATCATATGGTGTCAACCATATAGTATTCGAAGTACTGAAACTTTGATAATGTAATATGTAACCCTTAAAAATACCATCAGGGACTAGTTGATTATATTATATTATTTTTATGTTTCACTAGTTATGGTTCAATCTATTTGAAGATATGGAAAAACATTTAATGAAAATTTCTTTGAGTATAAAAAAATACCATCAGGATAATGAATTCCATGAACTTAAGTTAGTTATATAAAGCCAAGGATAATTATAAATTCTACTTTACATACTTCACTAAGTTGTGAAATGACATCAAACATTTCTCTGAACTTATTCATAGCAGAACTATGTACTAAGAGCCCATGGATATTATAAATATATTAAAAAATTAAATGCAAATATCAGCCCAGAGACATCTATATCAAACCCACATGTCCCTCAGGATTACAAAACCACTATAATCACTAAAAACATTTTCTGAAAGTACATTCCAAAACAAAAACATATGTCCTCTTTGGGATCCGATAGAATACCAGACTGCCTGGTAAACAGCACTAAATGGGCCCTCTCCTACAGCTGCACAACCTGAGCTTATCTGCCAGCTTTGTCATCGAGATATGACACACAGCAGTTGTGATGATAATTCACAAGGGTGGCCCCACCACCTAGCAGCCTGATGAGACTCTGCAAGGCCATAGAATGGGTCATACCTGACCTGAAAAAAATATGAAATTAAAAGGGCTCCCTATTGAAATGTCAGCACTCAAAATACCAAGTGCTGAAAAGCTAAAAAAAAGACTGAAAACTCAGAAAATCACTCTTCTCCTTAAAACTTCTTTTTACTCTGAGATCATCATACATTGGAGAAAAGAGAATATTCCCAGAAATGTCATCTTGGACTTGAAATATACAAGTCTGATCTTTTGGCTATTCAGTCTCCTCATTTCAGGACTTGCTGTAGTGAGTGCTGACATTTCAAATGGTTACCAATTAAAAGCCTGATAAGACTTGACCCTTAGCAAATTGGCATTGTTAAGGGAGGATCCTGTTGAATCTGTCATTTTTTGAGAAGGTAACACAAGACATGGACTATGGTCATTCTGTCCATACAGCATAGCTTGACCTCCCCGAGGTATTTGATACAATACCACATGCTAACCTAATTAACAAGTGAAATGCACTCAAAACTGAACACTTTTTAGTTAGGTGGATGTCAAATTGGCTGAGAGACATAACCCACTCAATGAACGTAGCAGGCACATCCACAGAGACCATGATGGTAATCACTCGGGCTCCATGTTAGGACCTCTGCTTCTCTAATATCCAACTCAAAAACAGGGATCTGTGGTTAAGCAAGTTTGCAGATAATTGTAAACTGGATGTCATACTCACCCCCTTCTGATGTGCAGTGTGAACTTACATATGTTAATAACTGATTCATAGGTTCATAGGTAGGTACTAAGCTATTGGCTCTAGGGCCTATACAAGCCTAGCCAAAAAGGTACCCTGGCTTTCACCACTCAAGAAAATTATTTTCCTGTGCTCCTGTCAAGCAGAACAACAGGAGTGATGCCCGGGGTGAATTTCCTATTACCCATCCAATCATCAAGATTTTTCTTGAAGAGTGCTAATGAGGAGCACTGTTTTACATAAATAGGTAGTCTGTTCAAGAGTATGGGAAGTCTCTGGGACAGGAATCTATCCCTCCAGCATGTTCTGTTTATGTGGTGACAAGGTTTAGGTCCCTAGAGCATGTAGCTCAGAGGGATTGGGATTTCTTTAAGTGGAGCATGTCCAGCAGCTCAGGGTTTACATAGCTTTGTATGTTAGACAGGGATCGCCTCTGAGTAGGCGATATGTGATGGAGAAAAGCTGGAGTTTTTTGAGACGGTCTGCGTAAGGCATCTGTTTGAGGCCAGTAATCCTCTTTGTGAGGTATTTTTGTGGCCTTTCCAGTTGCTGTAGATGTCTTGTTCTTGTTAATGTTTAGAATTGGGCTAAAACTAAATGAGAAAAAATGCATTTGACTATCAGCCCATCCACCTGATGTACAGTATAAAAACCACCCCACTCCAAAATTAGGATGTTGTGAGAGACCTTGAATCATGAATAGATAAGCCCTTTTCCTTTACGTTGCAGGAGTCAGCAGGAAATTCCTCTTCTGGCACAGCTGATTGCAAAGGGTATTTTCTCTAGATCTGTGTAGTTTCTGACCCCTCTATATTCTGTACTTATCAGGTCCATTATCAAATACAATGCCCTGTTGGGGATATACCTTACTAGGTTAATCAAGTAGTGAGAGAGACCCCAAAGATTCCAGACAAAAAAGATAATGGACTTGAAAGACCTGTGCTACCAAAAGAGGTTGTTAGCTTTGTCCCTGTATTCAGTGTCCTATAGACTCCTTAGGGATGATGTGTGGGTTTCTTTTGGGGCACTAGGGATCATGCAGTCTGAGACCTCTTCTATCTTCACAAATCAAACAATATGGTGAACATTAGGACCAAAGATCTCAGTCTACTTCAGCAAACATACAAATCAAGATGGACAGATAGATTCCTCACTCAATGATTCCCCTTTTCTGGAACAAACTTCTTCAGATCAAGCAATGTGTTACATTATCTTCTTCTAAGGAGGAATTAGACAATTAGATAGGTATTCATGAATTCACTGTCAGCATGGCTAGCCTATCTCCTCTTCAAAAAAGGAGACTAGGTCTAAGCGTGGGTTAAGTTTCTGAACTGTGCAGACAATGCAAAGGGAGAGTTATCGTCTTTAAGGTATATTGGCATGACACGGAGATATCTGTGGATAGTGATAACAGTACACTCTGCAGTGATTAGAGCTACTTTCTTTTTATTCTTCTTTTTCTTCATTTTTCCATTTTATTATTGCAATAACTGTAGGAATGACATTGGGGATAGCAAATTGAAATACATTAGCATGTCCATCACTGGCTTCAGTGACTGTTAAATGTGGATTTGGAATGTAGAAACTTAAAGATGGAAGGTGGAGGAGATGGTATAAAAGTAAAACTGCATTACTTTGATCACTATTAAATGACTATAAATATGGCAAAAAAGGAGTGGAGAGTGTGTGTACCTGAGAACAACTCTTTGAAATATATATTTTTTGCCATACATTCTTTAATTCTGGGTACAGCCAGTAATCCTGACATCACCAAGATAAACTACATTGGTGTTGTTTTAATTTCTTTCACTTTGATCACTATCAAATAAATCTGACAAATAAAATGCTGCAATTTTCCTTTGAGAGGCAGAGAATAATTCTTTATGTGAAAGCAAACGATAGTTATATAGTCACTGTTAATCTGTGGTATAACTTGTTAAGGAGTGATGCACGAGTCTCCGACCTACATGATGAAACACATTGCTTTGGCTATTATTTTGTTCCCTTTAATCAGAGGCAAATAATAAAGGTTTGTACCAAAAGTGACTAACTTATCTTCTGGTTGTGAAGACAAGCTGTTTGTAAATGCAAAGACAAGTACCTGATCTTTATTCAGTGACTGGTGATATGCACTGTTATGGAGGAGAAGTGTATGTGTTTGAGAGTAACACGAAATACATTACTGTGTTCATTATTTGTTTCAGTTCCATCACAATGCAGTATCAGAGATACAGACAGACAGTGTCAATCTTCTTGGTTGTGAAAGGCTGTGTTTGAACATAAACATCATTTTTTAATTATAAACATTATTAACTACATACTATATTACATTCATTTGCACAGTGGACCATATCTCATTAGTGGCTGGCTGCTTCATTTCTTGATCTGTTTTATTTACTTTTCCTTTGTGATCATCATGTCCTTCCTTCTGGTATGAATCTCACTCTTGTAGTATTTGATTCCCTCATTCCATTGCGGTTTTCTGATTCCCCCACCTTTCATCGTTCTAATCAGTTTCTGCCATCTTCTCCCCATGTCCAGGAAATTCTTGTATAATTAATGATCTAGTAGTGTCTGTATCCCCTTTCAGTTTTGAATGATGATGGTTTTATCTTCAGTATTTAGCAGTATGATAATGTTCATTTCTATTTTTTCCAGATGCTGTCCTCTTTCTCTGTGCTCCATATGTAAAACTCCCAAGTACTCAGTGCTTCCTTTTGAAGTACATCTGTTCAAATTGCTTCCAGATGTGTTACTCCACACAAAATGCCAGTACATAATTTCTGCATCTTTTGCCTGACACCTCCAGAATCTAGCTTCCTTTCCACCTTCCTGTACCAATATCATGGTAGATTTCTTCTATGCTGGGTTCTCACCTTTGATCTCCTGCTCTATGTACTTTCTGCATGTACATCATTGTCTGAAGTGTCTTCTGGCAATATTCTGCAACTCCTTTCCATCTTTCCTCACTTCCACAGTTCTTGCTTATTCTGTCTTCTTTGTCCATGCTTGACTCTTTTGTCTTTCTAGCGTCTTCTATTTCCTCTGCATCCCATCCTCTCTCCCTTTGTCCTTCATTCCTTCCTGCTTGTTCCTTTCTCCTGTTAACCTTTCTGTATTCTTATTGAGTACCAAGCAATTTCCCTAATTGGACCTATGGTATTCTGTATTTGAGCATTAACTCCTCCTTTGTTTTGGATCTTTCTCCACAGTCCTTTTCTCTGAATACCAAATCTTCCTCCTGTGTCACTACACACCTCTTCCAGATTTCTTTCATTTTCCTTCCCCATGTTTCCCCCACCTGTTTACCACAGTTTAGAGGCTTTCTTGACCTCACTTCATCACCTCAGTTCTTTCAGTGCTACTTCATTCATGTCCTTCTGTAAATTATTCCATGTTCCCCTTTCCAATCCTCTGTTGTACATAATCTCCTCCTTATCTGTTTCTATCCAGTGAATCATTTTATGTCATTGCACACATCAGGATACGTGAATGCCCCCAACTCTGCCTTTTCCTATTTATTCTCAATTTTGCATTGCACATTCTTCTTTCCACTCCCTTTCTTGACCTTGTCCTCCATGTCTTTTTGCGTGCATTGTGGCCTTTTGTCCCTAGGATCTATTTGTATGTTGTGGAGTAGTTGAAGATTGTTGACAGTCTCATAATCCTTGCTGCATTAATCCTCCCAAGATAAGTATAAGTACCCCCCACCGGAAATGATCGCTTATCTTTTTCCAACTTCTTCTAGTTGTTCCCTATTGTATCTCTCTCCCCATGTTTCCAATGTAGAGATATAGGCATTGAGGTAACCATGCCTCTTTTATTTCATCTATTCCCCCTTTTCTAATCTTACTACCATTGTATTTTTTTGTTGTTGCAGCTGCATCTTGCCACTTTCTTAAACTTATTCAATGTCTTTCATTAAGTTCCCAATGCTGTAGCCACATCCTCTAACATTAACATGCAGTCATCTACATATAAAGCAAACTGAGATTTTATCCCCTCTTTTTCTTCAAGCATAGCCAAATTGTGTCTGACTTCCACTGCAAGCATGAACATGCTTGGATGTATCAGGTCCCCCTGTCTTTCTCTTCTCAGATACTACTCCATTTATGAGTATTTTAATTTCTGTGTTCTGGTATATGGTCTGCATCTGGTGTATGAACTTCTAAAACAGCAGAAAACAGTTTTATTAAGTGATGGTACAGCTAAATGAGGTTTCAACTACTTTGGCATGTTTTGGTTAAAGAAAAGCTTGTATTTTCATTAACTTCCAATGTCTGCAATTTATTAGTCATTGTATAGGGCTTGCCCCTTTATCCTGCTGTAAAAATTGACTATGTTGCATTTCTTAATATTAAAAAGAGACTATTTTTGCAGCTGGAATTGGTCTGTTTATTCATTTACTTACTTACTTATCAGATCTTTTAACGTCACCCCTACCTCTAGAGGAGATGTGGAGATGTTGCTATATTACCAAGTTGGCATTTGTCTGCATATTTAGTAATCAAGGGTCATTTAGCTACACATAGGATGTGTCTTAGCTAATGTGGGGTCCAATATGGGGCATTCTGGGATGGGGACTCCAATCCAGAATTCTCTCAACATCCAGCCCCACCCACTCCATCCTCAGTAATGCGCCAGAAAACTACAAAGTTTATGAGGACTAGACCAAAAATGAGGCAAAAGATCAGGACATTCTATAAAAATGTGGACTGTTAAGAGGTATGATACCTGCATTCATTTTTGAATGTGGACACTGCATTTGTGGCATACCACTCTACTTCTTTGCTCAATAGCTCTTGCTGAAAGCAAAAACAACGGTGCTAAAAATGTTCAAAATAAGGGAGAATTTTTAAATATTACACTAATTTGCTTAAAACCTACATTTTCTGAAAACTAAGAAGTTTAAAACTGCAAAGTTTTGATTGACTGTCTGTAATCCACATCACTTGAGTAGAAAAGCAAAACTTCTGTGAGGGACAGAGAAAAATTAGAGACAAACACAATCAGGGACATTCTGACATTCTGAAAAAATAGACAATATATGGTAATTTAACTTTTGCAAGCTGGTTGTTAAATTTGCATGACGCAGCTTGTTGTGGTCTTAGAGTAGAGCAGCTTTTCCTTTTACATGCTCCTGAAGCTGGCAGGGGCATGATCAACAGGTGAGAATGATGAAGGGGTGCAGCGCCAGTATTTATTAATGAAATGCTGGTATTTTTTGGGGTCATGGCTGCAGTGTCGAAGTACTGTAGCAGACAACTTGCTACACTTTCAGTTAGAACAGCCTTTTTCTTTTTGTTCTCCAAAATAATTGTAGATTGCAGATTTCAATGAGATGTGAGTGGCGCTATCACACCAAGTTGTCTCATTCAGCCTAAGGCCAACCCTGGTTACATAGTATCAGAAAAAAAGTATCTCAAGAGATAGTGGGGATCCAGTACAGTACCCTAAAGCATTCTAATGGTCACTTAATCAAGGTCTAGGAGAAAGTTCTTCCACATGGACTTATGCTGTATTACTTAACTACCATTTAGCTATTATATAAAAGTTCTTCCACATGGACTTATGCTGTATTACTTTACCATTTAGCTATTATATAAATTCTGTCATTTTGATTTCTAGTTGACAGGATTTGTGTTCTACAGTTTTATTTTTACTTTTTTATTTTGCTTTGAACTATGATAATCATGTACTCCATTTTAAATACATATATTTATATATATAGATGGAAAATGCAAAAAGTACTGCAATGTGTAGGGTCGTATCCATTGTTCAGCCCTTCATATTTTTGTAGTGATAATCTAGGAAGAGTGGCAGTGCATTGTTATGCAAATCACATCTTTCAGGATGACTACGAAAATGCAGAGACATTTTTTTAAACATGCCTCCTTATCGCAAAAGCCTAACATATTTAAGGGATATGCAACAGGGGCAGAGCTTATATGCAGATAAGAGACATTAATATGCAGATAAGGGGCATTAATATATAGATAAGGGATGTTACAATTTTGCATATCCTTACACATTTACATATCATTACAGTTTTTCATATCATAGCTAGAGATGAATCTAAAAGGACATCATTTGCATACTAAAAGTGTAAATGACCACAAACTTCTGCCAGTAAACACCAATTTACCATGAGAATATGGAGTTGTGAGTGAAAGGGAAAAAGGGAATATGCACTGCCATATATTTTAAAAGGAGGTTCGATTATTGACTTTACTTAAAGAAATGTTTTTAATATGTTAGTGCTTCTGCATACATGGACAGACTAATGAGGGGATCGTTGGGGGAAATGATTAATTATGGTGTCAGTGAAGTGCTTGTGTAGACATGAACAAACTAATGAAGGGGTTGTTGCGGGAAGTGTTTCATTTTGGTGTCAGTGAAGTGCTTGTGCATACCTGGTCAGACTGCTGAAGGGGTCATTAGGGGGAAATATTTCACTTTGATGTCAGTGAAGTGCTTGTTCAGACATGGATAAAGTACTGAAGGAATCACTGGGAGAAATGTTTCATGCTTGCGTATTCTTGGACATAGTACTGAAGAGATAGCTGGGGCAAATATTTCATTTTAGTAGGTGTGCATACTTGGACATACTACTGAAGGGATTGATTGCTGGTTAAATGTTTTATTTTTGTGGTTGTGCATACGTGGTGAAACTACTGAAGATATTGTTAGGGAAAATGTCATTTTGGTATCAGTGCTGAAGTGCTCACTGGCAAAATAATTTATTTTATGTCATTGTAATGCTTGTGCATGCCTATGCAAATTAGTTAAGGGGTTGCTGTGGGAAATAATTAATTTGTCTGAAAAGGAAATGCTTGTGCATAGATGGACAAACGACTGGGGTAAATTGCTATTCTGATATCAAAGGTGAAGCATCACTTTCAGCAACAGATATACATTCCACACGAATACTGGACTATGGATTGCAAGAACACCTTATTAGCATATACTGCTTTGCAAAATTTCTTATTTGCATGTCACTGTACTTAAGGCATTTAGATTAGCGTAAATGGCCTCTATGAATCTCACCTTTGCTGCACTCATTCAAAAACTTCAAGGATAACCCTATCACATTTGTGGAAATTACTATAAATACTGGTCGTAATGATTGATTGTATGTCAGAAAATAACAAAATCAGCAACATGTTGTTATCACATTCATAATAGAGCAAAATAGACAAATTTATCTACCTTCCAGTGCCGATTTCTTTAGCACTGCCTGTAAAATTTGCACCACAGACATCTACATCTTTTTGCAGTGTGTGATAAAGTATAGCCATACTTGGGTCAGTATTTATGAGGGGATAATTCCAGCTTGCCTGCTTCACAAATCTTCCCACCTGTTAAGTTATGATTCCCAGTTGGTTATCTTATAGGTTTATAAAAAATACCCTCTGGACAGTATCAAATTGTAACAATTTATACTGGACTTCAAAACATAATGTGTATCCCTACTGTATAGAATGTATTTATTAAATGGATTGATGCAAAATTTGTAATAGGTTTGTGTAACTTGTATTTATTAAAGGGATGGATACAAAATGTTTATCAGTATCATGTATCCTGTATTTATTAAGGAGATGGATGCAGAGTATGCCTTGTTGTTATGCACTTTGTATTTATTAAAGGGCTGGATACATAATGTTTATCACTATTGTATAACCTGTATTTATTAAAGGAACAGATGCACTGTTTTGTGTTTGAATACTCATTCACTTTGTTATAGCACATACTAGCTTACCACTCAGCTGTATCATTCAAAATTGTTGAATTTAAACTGGTCTTTACACCCATCATGAACAATGTTTACTTTTATTTAGCTGGACTCTATACAGCTGAACCTTCTGACTTCTGCTGCCTATATTCTTTGAAGGTCTTCTGTATAATTGTAGGAAACTACCAGCAGACATTCTGGGTGCTAATAAGATATAGGAGTAAGATCCCTTCATATTTCGAAGTACTAATTCATGCCTCTGAACAGTAGAGTACAGTGGCGGATCCAGGAATTTGCAAAGGGGGGTGGGGTGCTGTCTAGTGAGATGACTATCGGATGGGAGTGGGAAAGTGGGACACTGAGTTTGGTGGTTGTGGAAAGATCATCTTAAGAAGCTCAGACATCATGTGTGGAAGAACAGCAGTATGTAGTCAGTTGTAGATGATCTTGTATCCAAAACAGAAGAGACCAGTTGGCATAATGGTTAATGTCTTTGCCTCCCATGCCGCAGGTGCAAGGTTTGATCCTGACCTCTGACCAATGTCTGTTTGCAGTTTGCATGTTCTCCCCATTTCTTTGTGGAGTTCCCCCCACCTCTGAAACACATGCTGAGTTTTTCCATCTCAAAACACTTACCAACAAATGGAGCTGTGGGCAGCAGCACAGACTCTACATGGTGCCCTATAGGGGAAGAGTTGTACAGACCAACCGCTTTGGGCATCTACTGTGGTGCTCAGTATCCTCAAGATAGGAGAACATGGATCACAGAGTGTGCACAATGAAAGAGCTAGCCACTTGACGGTGTACAATATTGCTCTAGGTGATTCGGTCACAGTGTAGAGCACACACATCTAGAGATAGCACAAGTATTTTCGTTGCATACTTGGAACACAGGACAAGTGCTCTGGCTTTTATCATTTGCCCTTACAGTCAGCTTGTTTCCATGAAAACATAAGTATGAAATGCTCAGCTACCTCAGCTGCAGACTCCTCAACACACATTGAATATTCATTTGCTAATGGAAAACTTTTCATTTCATTCAGTGTTCTCTTATTTACTTGCAAAAAAAAACTTACTAGATTCAGTTAAGTGCCTTAATCCAGACATTCAGCTATGCAAAACTAACAGAAAACATATCAACTCTACAAATATTATAATTTGTGTACTTTCACACCCCATTCCAACCTCAAAACCCCAAGATTACAGCCTATTAACTTAAACATGCTTTTATCCAGCCTTTACTTTCTTTTTACATTCAAATGCCTAGATTTTTTTAAAACTAAAAAATAAGGGAAATGGCACTTATTGCTTCAGTATCTTTATCACATACAACAATATCTGATTTACTGATAATTTTATGATCTTCTTATGTAAACAAGGCAAGTTTCTCACCTCTGTGTGATTCATAATTGCTTTTTTATATATTTCATCACTGTGCACTATTGCCTTATAACAAGTGACCTACTACCTTTTCCATCTACTTTGCATTTCACAAAGATGCTTGCTGCATATTCCAGATTTGCTTTATCCCGTTACTAAACTATTTATCTTGGCCACACCAAAACCATGTGTCCAGTACCACTTGCTGGCCATGAAGACTATATATATATATATATATAACACATACAAAGAATGCAACATTTTAATTTTGCCGAGAAAGAAAATCTTGATAGCTTTACAGTAGACGGGAATACAGTATGGGCTTTAGTGAGTTTGTATAGCCCATATAGAAATGCTAGGGGAGATGAATGGTCTCTCTATATCTGTGGACACCAGGTATAGCCCTCGCCATTTGCCATGGTAATCTTCTAGAAACAAATTAATGATGCACTTGGTGTTTTTCAGGCTCCTGTTGGAAAGTCAGGATCAGTTTCTTTAGCTGCCTGTTTTGCCTGAGGAGAGAATCTAAACCCTGAAAGCCTTGAACAGGCTACACACTCTAGGGACCTAAACCTTGTCACCACAATAAACAGAACATGTCGGAGGGATAGATTCCTCTCCCAGAGACTTCCCATACTCTGGAATAAACTACCTATCTATATCAAACAAAGCTCCTCATTAGCACTCTTCAAGAAAAATCTTGATGATTGGATGGGAAATAGGAAATTCACCCCGGAGATCACCTCTGTGGCTCTGCTTGGCAGTGGCACAGGAAAATAATTTTCTTGGGTGGCAAAAGCCAGGGTACCTTTTTGGCTGGGCTTGTATAGGCCCCAGGGCCAATAGCCTAGCATCTACCTATGAACCTATGAACAAGATAGTACATTTTCCTGAGGAATTTGGTGTAACAGACTGCACACTTAGCCATTAAGGCCACATCTGACGGTGGAGGGGTTACTGAAACAGCAGGGGCTAACATTCCATCAGCTGCTAGGCAGTGTGTGATGCACAGAAGCTTTTATGACCCTTGAAAATACTGAAATCTGTAACAGCATTGAAACATGGTTTCAGTGCAATGCTAACTCCCCCTTCCTAGCAAGATTTAATACATAACACTCATTCTTACTCCCTTACGTGTGTGTGTGCGCACGCGTGTGTGTAGGTGTGTGATACAGTAATACAAGTTAACACCTTTATTAAATCATCACTTCAGATGTAGGCACACATACATGCATCAAAAGAAAAGAAAATTTATTTTTTTCATTTATATACATTATATATTAAATCTGTTTTGTTTCTTTGCAAATCATTTACTCCAGCATGACATAAATTGCTCATTTCCTGTCTTTCTTAAAACCTTACTCTTTCTCCTGAACATATTTTTTGCATGTATTCATGTATTGTCTCCACAATCCCAAGTATTTATATGTACTTTGTTCCTTCCCTCTTTTAAAGATCCCACTTTTAGTACTTTAATCTCGTTCACAATATTCAGTACTTTAAAATACAGTTAGTTTAGATTCTGATTTCCATTTTCTAGTTATTGCTATTTTTGGCAGTTGCTAGAATTAAACTTAATAAGGCTTTACTATGTCTAGGCAGTGTGGATCCTGTGTCCCAGCTCAAAAAATCATCTCCTCAGTTACAGCCATTTGGTGCCCCCCAATATTTATGACAACAGCATTCTCTGGTGAATTTTTAAAATCTGCAATCTCAATTCACTCCCAAAAAACATGTTCCCATTTAACTTTTTCTTCCCCATAGCATCTCCAGCATTTGATATCTTAACAACCATGCAGAATATTATATTCATAAAGTTGGAAAATATATTCTAATAAATAAGGATTAGGAAATGTCCACTATTGCATCTTTCCTTTACTTCATCTTAATCTTTAACTAAGCCACCTCCATAACTTTTAACCTACTAGCACAAAAAAATCTGGACAAAGCCTAAAATAATGGGAGGACAAAGCCCCCCCCCCCCCAAATAGGGGCACATTTTAAATATTGCTCTTATAAACTTAGAAAGTTGTTAGAATGAAAGACCCTGCAATTTCTGAATGACAATTCAAACTCAAATGCTTGTTGTTATTCCAGTCCCTTTTCATACTTCATCTAAGGCACATGTGATGCCGGTTTAAACCCGTTACTCGAAAGACTACATTTCTTTCGTTGCTCATGATTTCTGTTCAGTCCATCACTTGATTAAAAGGTTGAAGGACTCTGACCACTGAAAATCATTTAGAACCTGACCTCTGAATTAATTTAACTCTTTATCCCTCTGTTATTACAACACAGACACTGACAGAATATGAGAATGTCAATTAATATACGTTTCCTAAAGTAAAAGAAGTCTGTAACTCAAATTATTGTCATTATTTATTAACTGTAATCCACCACCTTTTCTCTAAAAGTCACCAGTTTTGGGAGGGATTAAGAGGGACAGAGATAAAAATGAAGTCAAAATCAAAGATGTCCCTATAAGTCAAAGACAGCTGAGATGTTTGATAGGAACATTCCTTCAAAATAGGGACAGTTAAGAGATCTGTGACAAGTTACCAGCACACTTTCAAGACAAACAGTAATATCAAATGTAGTAGTGATTATTGTCAAGTATAACTTTTCCGTCTTCCTTTAGCCACTCTATTCAGTTTAGATGTGAGGAATAAACTACACACAATTCACTCACCTGTATAAAATGCCTCTTCCTGAAATGTGACTAACTACTGAAGGTACACGCCACTTTTTAAACCATACAGCCACCACTTGTTTCGACCTAAATTTCTACAAAACCCTGTAAGGACCTGAACTCAAAAAAAGAAAATGATTCTGATATCTGTTACAGGTTCAGTAAACAAATAACGCACGTATTAATGCAGCACTGGATTTTCTCATCTGAATGCTTTAGCACCCCTTATCACTGTCTACTGGTGACTACTTTCATTGCATTTCCCGCCGAAAATTGCCCTGTGGAGATAGAATTCTGCTGCACTCTGCAGTATTAAAGTTCGAAGGAGCAGCCCATTGGTTTAAAGCTGAGGAGATGGAGGCACTCACTTATGTAACAAGTTTGAACGTTCAATGGGCAAGACTTCCCTGCACCTATGTTTTAATTGTTGTCTTTAGAGGCAAGCAGCAAAATAGACCAACAGTTATAAAACGGAAAAGTAAAAAGAAAACTTTGCAACTTTTAGCAGCAAAGTATTTGCATATTCTTTCATTAATATTAATATTTTGTAGAGCGAATTGGTATTAAATGTTCTGAAAATTACAGAATGTTAGACATTATGCAAGTTATGCACATCGATGTGGAATCCTGTAAGGCTCATTGACTTCTGCCCAGACGTTAGTGATATGTTAGAGAAAGCTGGTAATCAAGGTCATCCACCTCAGCTTGTATGTATCCTACCAGCCAACATACTTTCATTCAACAACGGAGAAGCAGTGCAGGATCTTCATTTAGATCAGCTGACTGCAACCTCCAATCGCATCTCTGATACGTGAATCATGAGAAGCAAAACGATGGTAAGCTGAAAAGGAAAATGTACCGTTTTAGATGTACGTTTTCCAGTTTCAGTAATGGTGCATTGCATTTCTTCTTTTTTTTTTTTTTTTTGCTGTATAACTTCAGAGCTTTAAAAAGGGGGTGGCTGGCACCCCTGCACCAATGCTTAAATCCGCCACTGGAGTGGATGTTGATTGGGAATCATAACTGGCTGTATCACATGGTGTTCATTACTCCTTGCTGAGTAAAAAAAATCCAAGCAGTAATACAGGTAAAGGAAAGGGCTGTGAGGCTGAAGCAAGATGGGATTGAGACTCCTAAACTCATCTACCATGTGACGTTCAGTAGTTCAGTTAAAACACTGATGCCCCACACTGTCCATGTCAAAGAGATTTATGAAGTCAGATGGCATATAGAGTCAACAAAATTAAAAAACTGATGGATGCACAAATGCAGTGTATGGAGTGCAGAGGTTGCATGTATGTTAAGGTTGCAACTAGCACATATGTTATTGGGTCATGTGCACTTAACGATATCCTTTGCATATTAATTCAATACTTGGTTATCATGTCAATGCACTTACCATGATATCCAATTTTGACATTATTTTTGACTCAGTACCATGTTAAATTCAAAATCTGCTTATCATGTCACTAAGGTTTTCATATTATGTAGTTCTGATAGTATTTTTGACTCCCTCGAATGTATGACCACAGCTATCTACAAGTTATTAACCTAGAACTGCAAGGCTGCATATCCTGGCAGCACACTGAGACTATGCAAGTTTAGTATTTTGAATTTAGATCATATTAGCTGTTGGTGAGCTTGCCTGGCAGTTGCATTCTAACAGCTTTGACAATTTTCAGTTTTCTTGTAGTTTTGTAATATCAAAGCAAAGTAGAACTATTACAAATAGATTAGGAGTAAAAACAAATACCTACTAAGATAGGTATGTTGCTCTGAACTCTGCTAGCAGTTTGAAATGCAGTAGATGCTTAAAGATCATATGCAGCATCTATCTTTAATATCTTTAAATAGGAATGTAACTGAATGGTTATAAAGTTATTGTTAATAATGCCAACCTGTTTGCAAAATTTCTTTGTATAGTAATCAGTGAATGTAATATTCAAAGCCACATATTGTCACTAACGTGAGTTTCCAAGATCATTCCTTCCTTTATACGTGTTGTGTTATTTAGTGTTACAAGTAGTAATCTGTCAGTCTTGAAAACAAAGCACAACTAACATCACCATCTCTTAACATTTTCACAACAAATTCTTGACATGCCTGTTGATTGTCAAGTTGTCTTGTCTTGGATGTAATAAACAAGTCTTCATGGGTTCTGTTCAAGCAGCTTTATAATATACAAACACATTACAGTTATAGCTGTTAACTTCAACTTGGGTAACTTATATACAAACTAACTACATCCATTCTCACATGCCTACTCTCTGGCTGCACTTTCAAAATGGCACTGGATACAACACGTACCCACTATTTATATGTGCACGTTCATCACTTGCTATGCTTCTTAAAGACACATCACATGTACTCTACATCCTCCCTCTTTTTAGAATATGCGATACACAGGATATCAGTTAACATGCAAATAATATAAATAGCTTTTTTTTGTCATGCATTATATAAAACTATGTACATATATACAGTTATGTCCAAGTCGCATGTATCTCACACCCAGTCTGGACGTGCAACCAAATCATATAATGTAAAACTGGGATTCAGGCTTAACAACTGGAGCTGTCTCTTTTGAATGTTCAATCTTTGGAATATTGGGAACATTCTCAGGACTGGAATCAGATGGTACGACATGTTCTGGAACTGGAACAATGTCTGTATCACTCTGAGATCTACAGTCTACATGCTGCAATAACAATTCTGGCACAGGGAATAGATTTCTGCGATTGCTTCTGTACTCAACACCCTCGGATTTTACAAAGTAGGAATTCGTCTCTGTACACATACCCGTTACCTGACCAATCCGGTCAAAACCTTTTCCTGTTTGTATCCTCACTGTCTCCTCTTTTTTCAACAGACATATAAATCTGCTTGATTTGTTATAATTGGACTTCTGGATAGAATGTTTCTTGAACAATTGGGCTCTGATGGTTCTGTGGTTCTTAGTTTTAGGCCTCAATAAACTGGAATTAATAGGCAATGTTGTTCTGGTTTGCCTGTATAGAAGTCTTTGAGCAGGTGAGCCAGGTATATCATAACAGGGTATGGTCCTGAGACTAAGTAGATTAAAAAAACATCAGTATTGTCACGCTTTGACCTTTCAAGTAATTGCCTTGCACTCTGCACTGCATGTTCAGCTAGTCCATTTGAGTGTGGATATTCAGGACTACTAGTAACATGTACTAAGTCCCATTCTCTTGTAAATATCTCAAACAACTGACTAGCAAATTGAGTACCATTGTCAGAAATAACTTTGTGTGGCCTATCATTGACTGAGAAATGACATTTCAGATTGGTAATAACAGTAGTGGATGTTAGATTAGGTAGTAAGTCAATCTCAAACCAGTTTGAATAAGAGTCTACCAATACTAAGTAATGCTGATTGTTCCACTTGAATATGTCCGTGGCAAATGTTGACCAAGGTAGTTCAGGAACTTGACTTAGCTGAAGTGGTTCTCTTTGCAAATGCTGTTTAGTACTATTGCATACTGAACAAGAAGAAAGTGCTTTATCAATGTCTTTCACTAGTGAAGGCGAAAATACTAGTTCTCTCACCATCCTTTTGGTAGAGTCAGAACCTGGGTGACCACGATGCAAAATCTGGATATGTTCATGTTGTAAAGAAGCAGAAACAATTTTGGAACCTTTGAAAATAATGCCATCTTCCAACAACATATCATCTCTGTTAGGGAAATAGGTTTGTACTTCAGGTAGTACACTAAATTGCTTTGAGGACCATCCAGCATTAATGTAGTGGTTGAGCTTTTGCAAAATGAGATCAGTCTTTGTATGATCTATCACCTCATCAAGTCTTGTGGTAGAAAAATTATGCACTGCCATTACATCAATGTCAAAATGCTCTGTATCAAGCTGTTCCATTGTATTTCTGGGCAATCTGGATAAGGTATCAGCCAGATAAAGAAGTTTGCCTTTTGTATAGACCATTTTGAAGTTGTACTTTTGCAATTTGAGCATCATTCTGTGTAATCTTGCTGGAGCAGAATGCATAGGCGTCTTTAGAATATTAACTAGAGGTTAGTGATTAGTTTCAATTTGAATATCTCGATCACAGATATAATCATGAAACTTTGAACATGCAAATACTATTGCAAAAAGTTCATTGTCAATTTGAGCATACTGCATCTTAGTTTGGGTAAGGGTTTTAGATGCATAGGTTACTGGTCTGCCTTCTTGAAGAATAACTTGCCCAAGGTCAAATTTTGAAGCATCACAGGAAAGAGTAACTGGTTTATTGACATCATAGTATCTTAATGTAGATGGGGGTGGCAATTTTCTGCTTAAGGTTTTCAAATACCTTCTGGTGCTGTTCCAACCATGAGCATGTAACATTTTTGTGCATTAGCTCTCTAAAGGTGCTGTCAACTCACTGAAGTCAGATATGAACTTGCCCAGATAGCTGACCATGCCAAGGAAACATTGTAGAGTTTGAATATTATCTGGTGCTGACACTTCAAGAATAGCTGCTTGCTTAGACATGTCTGGTCTTAAGCCAGTGCTGGTAAATAAATGACCTACATATGTAACTTCTGGTAGTCTGAATCTGCACTTTACAGGATTGAGCTTTAAGTTTACTTCGTGTGCCCTGTCTAGAACTTTTTTAAGGTTTCTGTCATGCTTTGCTTCACCACCGCCTCCAATCAATAAATCATCTACTGTTTGGCACAAGGATAACCAGAAAAAATTGCTCCATTGCATACTGGAAGACTTCACTTGCAGAATGTATTCCAAATGGCATCCTCAGGAATTTATATCTGCCAAACTGGGTACCAAAATTGGTCAGTAATGAGGATTTGCAATCAAGCATCATTTGCCAAAATGAACTTTTTGCATCCAAAACAGAAAAAAAAACAGCGGCATTTGGTATTAGGGGTGCAACCTCTTCGATTGTATGCATTGGATGATGTGGTCCCTTTAATGCTTTGTTCAAATCTCTTGGGTAAATACATTTCATTTGAGCCTTTTCTTGTGGGCTGCTAACATGGACGACACACATTCAGTTGGTTCTGTAACTGGACAAATTACAACTCGCTGCACCATTTTATCCAACTGAGCTTTGACTTTATCTTGCATGGCTATTGGAACTTTTCTCACTGGTATGACTATTGGACTGACCTCTGGGTCTAACTTCATAGAATACACAACTGGAAGTTTGCCCATCTTGTCATCGAAAACATCAGCATACTCAGAGAAAATGGCTTCAGAAAAATTGGAACTTGGAACTGCAATGATGAACTTCTTTGGTAAAAGAAAGCAGATTCATGCTTAAACTGTCTCTGGGACCAAGTAATGACTGCACAGGTCTTCGAACTACATGGAATAACAACTTGTAACAGTTCTTAGCCAAATAACATGAAAGTACTACTGAGCCATCGGTTTGAATCTCTTCACATCCATTAGCATCAAGTTTCACACTACTAGCCACATTGAGTTGCTCGTTAGTTCTTACTTTAGCAAATGTGTCTGCTGTCATAACATTAAACCAGTGTTTAATTTGAGCTTGGTGGATTTGCCATTGATCTCGACAGTACAAAACACTTTGTTCTTTGCCAATACATTCACTCCATCAACCCTTTCACCAATTACTGATACATCATCTACATAGAAAGAGAACTGCAGCAACTCCACTTGATCAGTTTGCTTTTTGAGTGACCTTGTTTTGTAACTGTGTGAGGCTTACTTGATTTGCAAAGCTTTTGAAAATGGTTCCATTTTTTATACTTCTGGCATTGCTGACCAAATGCTAAGCATTTTTCTCTTTTAGACTCATGATTTGCACCACAGTTGTGACAGTTAACAATAAACCTGGATTTGGGTTTTGCTAACTCACGCTTGTGCAGCACTGAGCATGCTCCTTTCTTCGAACTTGTTGGAAAACTACATGGTTTCACTGATGAACTAGCAGGGGCTGTGGCTGCCACATGCTTAGGCCTACTTCTGTTTACCACATGTTGCATGCTATCTACATTTGCTCTGGAGCCTGTTGAAATAATGCTCCTATCACCTGCAAGCATATTTGTTTGTCTTTCTGTAACTTCATGGATTTGATAAATCTCAATGCCTTTACTCAATGTTACATCACTGTCACAAAGCAAAATCTTTCTCAGAGCAGCACTGTTAATACCACACACAAGCCTATCCTTTATTAATGCATCTTTTAACTCACCAAACTGACGCATTTTAGCTTTGTTTCTCAGGTCAGTAATATAAGATGCAAATGTTTCCCCTGATTTCTGATCACTTGTGTAAAACAAATGCCTCTCTAATGTAATGTTTGCCTGGGGGTTGCACATTTCTCTGAATTTGTGCTTCAAACACTCAGGGTCTTCCCTTGATTCAGCCTGTGCAATAACATGGCGATTTTCACCTTCTCCCTCATATGCTGCTAGTGCATACGCAAATGAACGCTCTCTTTCAGTGGCCTCTGACCCAGCTAGGTTTAACAAAATGAATGCCTTGGTGCATGCATCTTTCTCAGAATAAGCTGCTTGCATAAAAATATCGTATACTTGGTCAAATATTCTCCAATTCTCTGCAATATTCTGATCAAATACAAGTGGTGAGGACTTTTGAAATTCATCTGCCATATTAACCCATACCAGTGAAGGATTTTGCAAATATGCATGAATACACATACGCATATGCCAGAAATTTATGTATTTGTAACTTTGCTCAATGACACAACAAGCCTTTGAATAACTGAGTTTTGTGAAATAACTGATTTTTTTGAAATAACTGAATTTTGCAAAATAACTTTCTCGGGCACTTTGACACTCTCGAAATTGTTGTACATCAATAGTCATTTATCATTTTAAGAAACATTTCAAATAACTGAACTGTGTGAATGAACTGGGCCAAAGAAGCTTGGAGTGAGAAACATTTTGGAGTAACTGCACTTTGTGAATAAACAGTACACGGCACACTGAAACTTCCCAAAATGCCGGTACTTTGTTAGATAATTCTTTACAGCACAAGAAACACTATATAATGGCAGTAATTTTAAAATAAACACACCTAGATCAAGAAACGTTTCAAAATGGCAGTACTTTGACTGTACTTTTGTTTTGCTTTAATATCGTAGTCTCAAACATTTTGCTTAATTAATAAACCCTTTGTGCCTCTCGCTTGTTTAACAATGTGGTTTCAGCCCTTGTAATGCTCTGTTTTACTTTTTTTATATAGTAAACTGTTTGTGCAGGTTTTCATTAACTTTGGTTTTTTTCTGGCTCTTTCACGTGCACGTTTCTCTTATTTGACCTTCACTGTTATCTCTGCACCTCATGGCTCTGAATATTAATCTCTTGAATCCCGGTTCTGACACCATGTCGATCGTTGTCTTGTCTTGGATGTAATAGGCGAGTCTTCGTGGGTTCTGTTCAAGCAGCTTTATTATATACAAACACATTACAGTTATAGCTATTAACTTCAATTTAGGTAACTTATATACAAACTAACAACATTCATTCTGACATGCTTACTCTGTGGCTGTACTTTCAAAATGGCACTAGGTACAACACGTGCCCGCTATTTATACATGCATGCTCATCACTTGCTATGCTTCTTGAAGACACATCATACACTGCCATTTATGGGTTTCCATCTCTTGAGCTATTTGACCATCATTGTACATTTCTGTCTAAAATGTTTTGCCACAGCAAGGTTGTGAAGTTATATTTTTAGACAAAACTGAGCACTGACATACGGATAATCCATGATTTGGGGTCTCATAACTGTGACATTGAAGATATGGTGTCAACAGATAAGATATTTGATATCACCCCACACTCAGGAATCACAGATAAGCTTCCAACTAAATGTTAATCCCTATGGAACTCATTGGATAATAAATTGGCTCACAAATATAATCTGGGAAGTTAGGGTGGGCAGCCCTACCTCCACCAAAACACCTGTCACTAGTGGTGTACCCCAGGGCCCAGTCCTTGGGTCAGTCCTGTTCAGCATTTACGTCTCAGAGATCAAAGCTAATGTTAAGGGTTTGTGGTTGACCATGTTTGCAGATGACTGCAAACTTGTTGCCATCATAGACTCCTCAGAGGACACCAGGATAGCTAGTGTCAAAACCATGGACTAAAAGATAATGCCAAGAAGTGCATAATCATATCCCTCAGGAAGCATAACTCCCCTTGTAACTATCACATTGACAACATACCTCTGGAAATCGATTCTGTAGTTAAGGATCTAGGAACCTCTGTCAACAATGAGCTGCCCTTTGATCACAATCTACTGTAGTAAGGAAGCCCTTTTAATGCATGGCTAATAGCTAAAGGTATTGGGTCCAGATCCAGCTATGTAATGATTTCACTGTACTTGCCATTCAGTAAGCTTATCATTGAGTAGAATGTCCCTTTTGGTATGTACCTGTGCAAACGTATGTCACAATTGCAATGACCACAAAACTTGCTCACTAAAATATTCAAGGGCCTGAATCATAAAAAGTAAGTAGACCATTCCAAAGCCTTGTTCCTCTTCTCAGTATCATACAGGCTACTGAGTAGTGAGTTGTGTCTCACGTATAGAGCTTTAACAGACCATTCCAAACACATGCGTCTGTAGCATTTCTCCCTGAGTCTCCACTGAGAATAGGCTCTGTTCTAGTCAGACTTTCCCAGTCAACAAATGTTAAATATATAAGTAAATAAACAGATACTATCCTCCCAGACCTATTACACATTTGCATGTCCAACAGTATCATAAACTCTTCCACTATGATTGGAAAAAAGTGAACGTGCCAAGGTTCAGAATCCTCAAACTGCATTGAAAACATCTTGCTGAAATACACTTTTTAAACAGTTTTTTACAGGGGGGCAAGTCCCCATGCACTCCCAATGTGAGGTGCAAACTCCCTTAGACTTATATATACCAACTGCATGGTTGCACCAACTTGAAGAAGAAGGAAATTCCCCTACAAAGAGAATCACTGTAAGTACAACTCATCGAGGGTGATTTGCTATGGAAGAACTCTGATTGTCAGTGAGTTGAAGCTCAAGCAGTAGAAGGTCAAGAGCTCAAGCTTCATTCACCAGTAGGATACCTGTTTTGGGCATAAACGTATCTTTATCTATCTGTTTATTTATTTATTGATTGACATCTGAGTAATTTAATGAGATAAATATATAAATGTTAGTAGTAGACTTCATGCACACAATATAAATACAAAGAATATTTAGAAATATCCTTTTCTAATTAACCCCCAGCAGAATTGATCTCCTTCATAGGATCTCCTTCTTGCCGCTTGCATGCCCAAGAATCTACTGTCCTATAAAATTACACCCAAAGGAAAAAAAAAAAGAACTAAATGAACTCTAAAAACTCATCGGCATGGTATTTCAACTCCATAGCCCAAAGCAGCACCCAAGGAAAAGGGTATCAAGGATACTTTTAAACATCTACGTCACGTAGCCAACAGAGTAGAAACACTATAAAGCAGGGGTATTACATTTTTCCTGCTTGGACTGGTTATAGTGAGACATTTCACTTTTCATTATTTTCTCTCTATGAATTAAAGTACTGTCCTTCTCTTTGGTAAGCACGCAGTGTGAGACCCCCCCCCCGATAGTAGCATGGTTTCTTTATAAACTTTTTCTTAGAAACTAAATATAAATATTTATAAGCCTATTTTACCACATACCATCTCTACTGCCTTCCATGCCACAAACTGGTAAGTATCCCATTATACTAAGCTTATATTTTTTTAAAAAACAAAAAACAAAATAAATAAATAAAAACACACTTATTAAGCTATTACTGAGTGTCTTTCTTTTGCTACACCCACTATAATGGATAAGCCCACCCCTGAAATGATTTAAATACTACAAACTTTCCTGAGCCATGGATAGCCAGGATGTCCCATAATCCTTTGCACCATTTAAAAACCTGCACTTCAAAATAATGTTATCCTTTTCTAATTAGCCTCCAGCGGAATTGATTTCCCTCACAGGATCCCCTGTGTAACTGCATGCATGTCCTGAAAGTAAGTGAAATACGGGTGGCTGTTTCTGAAATTGTTTGCACTCTCTGCCTATCCCATGTATAACGCTTTCTCAAGGAAAAGCTCATAGATTCTCTGTTTCTGTGATAGCATCTGATGACTAATATATTTTACCTGTAAACTCTGTTCAGTGTTGTTGTTTGTCTTTTCGTCTTTTCCCGATTAGGGGTCGCCACAGCAGAACTCCGGTCCGCTAATGATTAGCAGTAGATTTTTTTATGGTGCCGAGTTGCCAGCCTGACACCCAGCCTTCAGCGAAGGCACACCCATTCACACATGTCTTTTGGAGGCCACTCGACCGTGGGGAGGACATGCAGACTCCACACAGAAGGCACTCCAGCCGAGAATCGAACAGGAGAACCTCTTGTTGTGAGGCAACAACACTATCGCTGTACCATCACGGCTTTTACCTAAACTCTGTTTAGTGAGCAATCTGTATCAATACAGTTATGAATACAAACATAATAAACTCTGTTTAGTGTATTATGTTTGTATTCATAACTGTATCAATGCAGATTGCTCACACAAACCAGTTATTGGTAGGCTGAGACAGCTTAAGAGTTGTATCTTGCAAATACTCTGCTATTGAATATAACAAAGTAGCCTAGTCCTTGAAATGCACTTTGCTTGAGATGTGTTATATTGTATCATTTTAATTTATCTATTTGAGTTTTTCTGTTAGAGTTGCCATACTAATCAATCCAGTTTGCTCACACAAACCACAGTTATTGTTAGTACGGAACAACTTAAGAGTCATATTATACAATTGCTTTGCTATTGAATACACAGCCTAA
Source organism: Protopterus annectens (assembly GCF_019279795.1). Taxonomy (NCBI): domain Eukaryota; kingdom Metazoa; phylum Chordata; order Ceratodontiformes; family Protopteridae; genus Protopterus; species Protopterus annectens. Next base: position 1,445,213,163 of record NC_056745.1, read on the forward strand.
TCCTGAAATGTACTTTACTAGAGATGTTTTACAATGTGTCATTTTAATTTATCTGTTAGAGTTCTTTCTGTTAGAGCTGCCATAGTTACATTGTTGCATGTTATTTGACTGTTAGAATTTTACTGTTGAGTTGCTGTTTCTTCCTTTAACTGCTGTCCGGGTTACAATACTCTTTCCAATTGATTCTACCTCCTCTACCTTTACTAACCTTCCAGAATCTTAAATTTCTGTACGTCAACTTAGTTTACTTCTTTCTACTCTATTCTTTTTTACCTCTCACACTTCACATTAGGATATCCAGGAAGTTACGAACTTCACTGCTACATGGCATGGTTGCTGACACCTGTATTTTCTCTCTCCTCATAGTCTACTGCCCTATAAAATTACATTCAAAGGAAAAAATAAAAATGAAAAACAAACAAAAAAACTGAATGAACTCTTAGAACTCATCAGTGTGGCATTTCAAATCCATTGGCCAAAACAACACCCAAGGAAAAGGGCATTGAGGCTACTTTTAAAACATGTACGTCATGTAGCCAACAGAACAGAACCACTATAAAGTAGGGGTACTACATTTTACCTGCTTGAACTGCTTATAGTGAAGCATTTAACTTTTCATTATTCTCCATCTATGAATTAAATTATTGGCCTGCTCTCTGGTAAGCATGCAACATAAGGACCCCCCCCCAATAATAGCACAGCTTCTTTATAACCCTTTTCTTAGAAACTAAATATTAAAATTGGCTTAGCCTATTTTACCATATACTATCTCCACTATCTTCTGTTCCACAAACTGGTAAGGTCCCCATTAACGTAAGCTTATATTTTTCTAAAAACAAAACAAAAAAAATAAATAAAACAATGTTTACTCAGGGACAGCATTTAAAGATTTCTCCTCTGTGGAAAATACATACCTAATGTAAGCTATTACTCTTTGTTTTTCTTTTGCTACCCCCACTATTGTGGGTCATCCTGCAATTTTCCCCTACCCTACCCCCAATTCCCACCCACCCATATACTTCTAAATTTATACCCACATAACTCCACCCAACTCTCACTATCCAGTCATTCTATTTAAATCATCTACATTTTACCCCTCCCTCTAGCTCCCTAACTCCTATACACAAACATCCAACCCAGCCTAGTAATACTATAGCTCCCTCAAAGACTATAGTTACACTCTGTACTAGCACCAAGCTCTCACATGCATATTCAATTAACTAATAATGCTTGTAATATCCTGTCTCATCACTTTGCTAATACTCCTAATCCATGCTACATCACTATCAGCTCAAACATCCAACAAATTTTTCCTTCTCAGTTACCTCCATCTCCACATATCTGTCTCAGCCCAACAGTTTCTCTAATATGCCCGCTCAGTTATTTCACAATACCCTAATGTACTACTCAGCTCTTAAAACCCTTACCACTCCTTAAACCACTTACAACTTTTGCTACAAATAAATGTAATACACTATGCTCCTATCTTATCTCCATATTTCAACAATGCAGAGAGATCCACAAAATCCTGGTCCTTTTCCTAACACCCACCCTAGAACATGTCATAGAAACCTAAATATAATGATACTAAACCTTAGAAACCTACACAACAAAATAGCCCCATGCCTTTATTGACCATTACAAACCAGATATCCTAGCCTTAACTGAAACTGGGCTAAATTCTCATGTAAAAAACTTGGAAAACATACCCCCAACTTTAGCATAGAAAGACTTGATAGAACTCATAAAAAGGGGGATGATTAGCCCTACTTTACCCTGACACCTTTAATATCACACCTTTCACTAACAGCATCCTCACATTTATATCTTTTCTATTCTAAATCTTAATAGGACCAACACATCTGTGTCATAGCACTATATATTCCCCCAGGAAAAAATATACCCATACTCAAAGACATACTTTCTTGGAAATCTCAAACTATTAACCATGAGACAATCATTTTAGGTGATGTCAACATTGACTGGCTAACACCCTTTTCTCAAAATGCAACCAATATTTTTAACCTCTCTGTTTTTTCTTAAATCATCAACTGTCGTACTCGATACAGTAAAAGCTATACCCAACAATCCACTCTAGACTAGATTCTTGTATCCCATCCTGCTAATTTTACTGCTACAGGCACACTTCCCAATACCCTAAGTGATCACCTACTGACATATGCCCTCAGAACCATCACTCACCTACCAAAAAAAAAACACGCTCTGAAAAGTATCCGCAGCCTAACTAAATTTTCTCAAGATAAATTCAAGGAACTACTGAAGGATATAAATTGGCCTGTTCTGAAAGATCTCCCTCTAGCTGCAGCAGTACAGTATTTCAATACTACTTTTCTAAATATATTTAATGCCCTTGCTCCAATGTGCACAGAAAGAATCAGAAGCAGTCCTGCTCCTTGGTTAACCAAAGCATGTAAAACTCTTATGAAAAAAGGGACACAGCCTGGGGTCACTGGAAACAAAATAAAAATGAGGAAAATCTACTGGTATTCAGACAACTCCACAACCAAGTAAAGAAGCAAGTGAACAAAGAGAAACAATTATATTGCACCCACATACAATGTGATCATAGATCTAACCCCAAAAAATTCTGATACTCCAACTCATTCCTACTTAACTTAAGGACTAAAAAGGAACCCTGCCCTTGCACTGATGCCCCACCTTTACAAAACCGAATGACTTCAACACTCACTTTATACAATCTATAGCTTCCCTGATCTCAAATTCTCCCAACTGCAGCTTCAGCTCCTCTTCTTTCAAAATTGCCATCAGTCCTGCCTCATCTTCACTCCCTGACCATCACCAGTGTTGTTGTTTGTCTTTCGGCTTTTCCCAGTTAGGGGTCGCCACAGCGGAACTCCGGTCCACTAATGATTGGTAGCAGACTTTCACAAATGCCGAGGTGCCAGCTCAATGTTCAACCTTCAACGAAGGCACGGCCATTTACGCATGTCTTTCGAATGTCCACCCAACCGCGGGGAGGCCATGCAGACTCCACACAGAAGGCACTCCCTGCTCTCCAGCCGAGAATCGAATGGGAGAACCTCTTGCTGTGAGGCAACAATGCTACCGCTGCACCACTGCGGATCTGACCTTCAGCAGTGTAACTGATCAAATTCCCATTCTAATAATTCAGCCAATTTCTCTCTTTAACCGATCCCTACAAGTCTCATAAAAAATTGTTGGGATAACTTAAACCTTGCTCTACCTCATGAGATAACCTCTCACCAGAGTAGCTTAAATTAGCTGCTGACTCCATTGCATAACCCATCAGTATTCTTATCAACAGATCCGTCTCTGAATCTAAAGTTCCATCTCTGAATCTAAAGTTCCCAACATCTGGAAAATGTCACATATTATACCTACCCACAAAGGGGGAAGCTCTACTGAGCTAACCTACTTCCGACATATAGCCATTCTATCTCCCATCTCCAAAATATTGGAAAATTGCATTCATTAACAGCTTATGCAATAGTTACTTACTAACAACCTACTTACTCATACCCAGCATGGTTTCCATCCAGGTCACAGCACTTCCGCAGTCCTCCTGTCCTTCACTGACACTGTATATAGGGCTAGAGATACAAGTAACTTTGTATCAGCATTATTCTTGACCTATCAAAAGGTTTCAACACAGTCTCACATACCAGATTCCTGGCTAGACTCTCCAACCTAGGACCTATACCTCCCTCCATACAGTGGTTTCATAGTTACCTAAACAAATGAAAACAAGCTATAAAATGATTAAATACCATCTCTCCCTTTCTTCACACCCCCACAGGAGTCCCACAGGGTTCCATCGTTGACACCTTACTCTTTAATATTTTTCAAACAACCTGTGCACTTCTTCATCCCTAGGAACACTCATACAATAAGCAGAGACTCTACTATCATATGATCATCTCCCACACTTCCTCAACTGCATTCCACCAAACAACAAACATATGCATCCATTGAAACATGGCTCACTAACTCTCAGCTTTCTTAACCCTAAAAAAACTTCTTCTCTTTATGCCAAAAAATCACTCTCTTGACATAAACCAGTTCATAATCCTTTCTGTGGACACCTCTGTCATTGATATAGTCCGGCACAGTAAACTACTAGGAGTCATTATAGACAATCAACTTAAGTTTCATCTCCACATCCAGCATAACATTAAGAAAAGCCACCAGAAACTAGCTGTCCTCTATAGGAACAAACACTTCCTGAATGCAGCGACCAGCGTCACTCACGTCAAAACCTTCCTCCTCCCCTCCCTACCATATGGTGCGACAGTTCTCATTAACGTACAGTCGACTATCAGATCTAAAATAGAATGTTGCTATAACAAACAGACCAAGTTTGCCACTAAGTCAAAGACCAACACACATCATTGTAGAACATTACTAATGCTACAATGACTTGAACTCCCTAACCACCTCCATTACTTCCAGCTCTTACCTTACACAACATCATTTATAAACCTTTAGCATGCCCAGCCCTGAGTCGTATAGTGAATCCTTACACCCCCAACAGAACCCTGAGGTCTGAGGACAAAAAAATCCTAGCTATTGCCAATTCATCAAAAGTACCAGGATAAAGCATATATTCTTACTCTGCAGCTAATATCTGGAACTCCTTCCCCCCTAACCACAAGAACAATTACTAACCTGTCTGCCTTCAAATTCTCCTTAAAACAACATCTCATCAATACCTGGTTATGCTTCTGCTCTACTCCCGGCTAACCTAACCTTGACATTTCTAACCCTGACTGAGAGAACTACAATAACTTATATCCTTACAGCTGACTATTTAACTAATCTCCTTCTTGCACTCTTCCATCAGCTCTCCACAATGCTTTCTCTCTTATATTACAGTGTAATGGCTGCTCAACAACATATCCCTGTGTCAAGTTACAAGGAATAACTGAAGAATAACATGCATTACCCTATGACAGAATGTAAAATACCTATCCTCTATGTTAATGAAGAAATTAATTTATCATATCTTTGTACATGGATGTTTGAATGTAGTACTCTGTATATGAAGTTAAACTGCTTGGATGTATTTTTCTGTATATGATGTTAAACTACCTCCCCACTGTATAAATCAAAGATATAGTAATATGCATGAACATAATTGTCTATAAGTTTGGAGCTTTTCTCCCCGGGCCTCCGCTGAAAACAGGTTCATTTGACCCAGACAAACGCGTCTGGTAGACAAATATATAAATAAATAAATGTAAGTTGTGGTTTCCTACACATTTTCATTTATTTCTGCATAATATTTAGCAATATCAGTAGTTCAACAGGTAGCCCGCTTAGGAATTGATGGTAAGAGGGCTATGGGTTCTATTTCCACACCACTTAGTTGGATTAATTGTTTCCAGTACTGACACTGCAGTGCAGAACAAGGGGGGCACTGCACTCCTGAGTGTGCTATCCTTTGGATGAGATATTGAAACTGTAGCTCCATCTACCAGAGTTGGTGGTAGTTCAGGTGGATGTCAAAGATTCCTTTGCATTTATTGAAAAACAAGTAGGGGAAGTTCCCAGGTGCCTGGCAGTCTCAGTGACCTGTTATAACCTACAATGTACTACAAAAGGTATTCTAAAGGCTATTATGACCTATAAATACCCAATCTTTAGTAGCCACATATTAAGTCATTCAAAACAAAGAGGCACTAGTATAAATGTTTACTGCAGTCAAAATAGACTCATGATAACACTTAACTGGCCTGCAAAGGGACATATAAATTACAAAAAAAAAAAAAAAAAAAATGTATCTGCTTTTACTGTATTTGTGTTTTATTCCTACTTTATTTTGCTTTTGCGTCATCTTAAAAGTACTCAATTGTATTTATTACTGCTTGGTGTAACTCATTGTAAGCCTTTTAGTTTAAGCACCTGGGCTTCAGACCAGTTTTACATTAGGAAGGTTTGTGGTCTGCACTGTAGTGGGAGAACAGGTAGCTTACATCCTTCTAAGTTGGGAACTGCTGATTGAGGGCTCAGTGTCTGTTTTTCTAAAAGTGTATTAATTCTGGTTTAAGCACTTGGGCTTGAGGCCAGTTATTTTACATTAAGAGGGTTCGTATTCTGCACTCTTGTGGGAGGAGAGGCTGCACTCTGTCCTTCTGAGCTGGGAATTTCTGGTTAAAGCTTATAGTGCCTGCATATTTGAACTGCTTCTTACTGTAATTGGTACACCTCGTTTGCTGTAGCATAGACTAGATCCAGGCCTGCTGAATCTAGCTTTGTTTGTATAACTTGAGCACTAATCCAGGCATTCTTTAAAGTATTCAGTTGTATTTATTACTGCTGGTAGTAACTTGATTAAAGTGTAGCTATCATTTCTAAGTCTTTTGGATTAAGCACTTGGGCTTCAGACCAGTTGTTTTACATTAGGAAGGTTTGTGGCCTGCACTGTGGTGGCAGGACCGATAGCTTACATCCTTCTAAGTTGGGAACTGCTGATTGAGAACTCAGTGTCTGTTATTCTAAAAGTGTATTAGTTCTGGTTTAAGCACTTGGGCTTCAGGCCAGTTATTTTACGTTAAGAAGGATTGCGGTCTGCACTCTTGTGGGAGGAGAGGCTGGACTCTGCCCTTCTGAGCAGGGAATTTCTGGTTAAAGGCTTATAGTGCCTGCATATTTTAACTGTTTCTTACTGAAATTGGTACACCTTGTTTGCTGTAGCATAGACTAGATCCAGGCCTGCTGAATCTAGCTTTATTTGTATGCTTGTTGTTTGTTTATTTCCCTGAAATGCTAATTCCACGTAAAACGCGGCCTTTTAGCCCTTCTGTGGATCCCTAGTGATATCTGCATTGCTTACTGTACTTATTTCCTTGTTTCACTTGAAAGAAAGTTACTGTTTGTCATTTTTGCATTTAAGTTACCTGTAACACATTTCATTTAAGTTACCTGGCAGTTGTTCACTTAAGCAATTATATAAGTCAGCTCTAAAAAATTAAAAGCACTACACCCTCACAAACTCCCCTTGAGTACCTTGTTCCCCATTGGCCCTTTTTTTCAATTATAAAGGAATTCCCAATACTATTCTAGCATGTCCAAAGGTCAGTTGTCAATCTCCTCTCCGGTCCAGCTGGTGAATCTGGGAATCTTGAGGCAATGTTACAACTGCCTCATGTACACAGACAACCCTCTCCTTCTCCCAACAAATTCCAACACAATTGAGAGATGCAACTATATAGCCAAACTGGAGGCTAAGCTCTCTCAACTCAATACTGGCGTAACCAGTCAGGAGGAGAAGGAAACCACACGCACTACAATTCCAGTCTAACATAGACCTACCACGACAACAAACCAAACACATAAACACACAAAAACATACTCGGAGGCTCTAAATAAAAATCTGCCTAAGCAGCAGAGACCTCCAAAGCAGACACCCAAGCAACCGCTACCCCAAAACAAAACACATGCAACACATAGCTCACAAAGCCAGTGTGCCGAACAGTCACAGCCCTTAAGGCTAAACAACACACCTGATACACTTGTAATAGGTGACTCTATCGTCAGGCACACTGACGTCCCGCTCACCAGGCTGAACAAGGAGAAGGTCACGGTGAGCTGCCTGTCGGGCGCTAGGATCCGCCACATAACACAAGCACTCAGGTCACTCCAAGGCAAGTACAAATATGACTCGGTCATTGTCCATGCTGGTGTGAATGACCTGAGATGTACCTCCCTGGACTACATGAAAAGAGACATAGAGGAGCTCTCTGAGCATGTAGCCGAGGCCGGTATGACCCTGACCTTGAGTAGCATCTTACCCTCACCAAGAATGATGCCACAATATGAAGACAAGATGATCAATTTCAACAATTGGCTTAAGTGTTGGTGTCATTCAAAGGGGATCCAATGCCTGTCAGCCTGGGATGACATGCTTGACAAGCCACGATGCTTCGCTAGGGATGGCTTGCACCTGTCACCCGTGGGCTTTCGGATATTGGCAAAGGCTCTTGCTACCCCATAGTGCCTTTTTTAGGCAAGGCTCAAAAGACAAACCCACCTCCATAGGTATCACAAGGGATAAGAAACTAAGAGTAATGCTACTCAACGCCAGAAGTCTAAACCTCAAGATGCACGCACTCGAAACTCTCCTTAGCATGGAGAACATCGATATCTGTGCAGTAACAGAAACCTGGTTCAAGGCTCCCGAGAGCACCCCAGCACTACCAGATTATACCTCATACCATGCTTTTCGGCCCCAAAACTTGGACCGAACCACAAAAGGAGGGGGAGTATCAATATTTGTCAAAGATACCCACACCTCCAGGTTAGTGGCACAGGACGAAGCATCAGAGACTATCCATGTGCAACTAACTGTGGGTAAAACTGCCTTCCAGTTTATAGCCTGCTACAGACCACCCTCCCAAACACAGGAACCCCACTTGGCCTTCCTGAGAATACTGGAAAATATGAAGATCGCTCCAAACACCATTATATTGGGCGACTTCAACTACCCAAACATAGACTGGGAGCATTACTCTAGCTCCAACACCCTAGCCCAAAGGTTCCTAGAATTTATAAACTCAAATGCTATGGAACAACTTGTTACCACTCCCACAAGAGGGGAAAACATACTGGACCTGATCATCATCAACATGGGGACACTATGTTCCAGACCAGAAGTGTATCCCTCACTGGTAAGATCAGACCATAAACTAATCTCACTGGATATTCACATCCCGACCCCACCCCCTGCCCAGAAAACCACAGTGAAAAACTTCTCTAAAGCAAATTTCACATGCCTCAAAACCGAGGCGAAATCCTTCAAAGCCCCCGGGCCTGTGGACCGCAGAATCCTTTATAAACGCATTCTATGAACACCTTCAGGAATGCATGGATCATGCAATCCCAAATAAAACCAAGACCCAATCCTCCAAAGGCAGACGTCTTGTCTGGTGGACCCCAGCCATAAACAAACTATACAATAGAAGGAGGAAGCTACTACATGATAGAGCAAAATCCCAAAAAGGGAAGGCATCTCTGATCAGTATTAGCAAAAAACTACGGGCACTCATAAAATAGTCTAAGGCCAGCTTCAAGAGAAAAATTGCACAGGACACTAAGGATAATCACAAGGCTTTCTTTAGTTATGTTAGGAACCTGGGTGGGAATTCCCAGATATGCTCAGAATTAGTCCAAAATGACAAAAAATACACCGAGCCCACAGACATTGCCAACATCCTAGCTGACAGGTTCAGTGCAAACTTCTCCCCTCTCCCCACCAAAAGGGCAAATATCTATCCCAACAGAGTGCTGCCCCTGACATCTCAGATGCTCAGGTAAGAGCCGCCCTCCAAAGCAAAAACACAGCATCAATGGTACCAGATGGTGTCCCGGCTGCGCCCTACATGAACTCCAAGAAGAGCTAAACCCAAACATAAAACTACTGTTCAATCTTAGCCTTACTACAGGATATGTACCCAAAGAGTGGCGTACAGCAACAGTGGTCCCTCTCCACAAAGGTGGTGCCTCAACGGATCCTGGAAACTATCGCCCCATAAGCCTGACTAGCTTGGTCTGCAAAGCTATGGAAAGGATCATCATGGACCTCATAAATAAAGATATTGGGGACCTACAGACACTGGATCCTACCCAGTTTGGCTTTGTTAAGGGCAGATCCTGCCTCTTAAACCTGGTCGATTTCTTTGAAACAGTCACCAAGGCCATTGACGAGGGGAAGGTGGTCCACACAGCCTACCTGGACCTCGCAGAAGCCTTCGATACAATACCCCACTCGGGCATTATAGATAAGCTCACCAGCTTAAATATAAACCCCTATGTCACTAGATGGGTTGCAAACTGGCTCAAGGACAGAACCCACATGGTTAGAATTGCTGGAGCCATGTCAGACTCCAAACCAGTTACAAGTGGCGTCCCACAAGGCTCAGTCCTGGGACCTCTCTTGTTCGGTATATATTTCTCGGCGATACAGGCCAACACGGAAGGACTGTGGCTGACCAAGTTCACAGATGACTGCAAACTGGGTGCCATAATCAACTCTCTAGCCGACACAAGCATCCTCCAAAAGGGCCTCATAGAAACAGACAACTGGTGCCAGAGCCATGGCCTCAAGCTAAACGCCAAAAAGTGTATAGTCATCCCCTTTGGCAAAAACAAAGTGCCCACAAATTACCACATAGGTGGTAATCCATTAAGTACAGAAGAAGTCATTAGGGACCTGGGGACCCAAGTTGATAGCAATCTCTCATTTGACAACCACGTGGCCAAAGTGGTTAGAAAAACATTTTATATAGCCCACCTAATCATGAAGGGATTCACATCTAGATCAGGGGAGGTCATCGTACCTCTTTACTCATCCCTCATCAGGCCCATAATTGAGTACAATGCCTCTTTTGGGATGTACCTTACCAGACACCTGCAGCAACTGGAAAGACCCCAAAAGTACCTCACCAAGAGGATCAAAGGACTCAAACAGATGCCATATGCTGCCCGGTTAAAGAAACTCCAGCTCTACTCAGTGGCATACCGCCTACTCAGAGGCGATCTGTGCCTGACGTATAAAGCCATGTCCAACCCGGAATTAATGGACATGCTGCACCTCAGAAAATCCAAATTCCATCGAGCTACGTGCTCAAGAGACTTGAACCTCAGCACTGAAATAAATAGGACATGCTGGAGGGACAGATTCATAACCCAGAGGCTCCCTTCACTCTGGAATAAAATCCCAGTCCAGGTTAGGCAGTGTCCCACATTGACTCTCTTCAAGAAGAATCTTGATGAGTGGATGGGAGATCGTAGGTTTACCCCGGCTATCACTTATGTGTCACTGTTAGACAGAGGCACAGTATACTAACCTCAAAAAAAGGCATAGCAAAATTAATTTAAAATGGGTGGCGAAAGCCAAACACACTCTGGCTAGGCTTATAAATGCCCTAGGGCAGATAGCCTAGTATGAACCTATGAACCTACGAACCTATAATATTTCAAGTCAAAAGTGAAGAGCTGTATTATTATAGCTGGTATTTCCTATATCTTCTCTTATTTTCAGTCATTTCTCTTCACAGTACTTTTTTGTCTCTTCTGTCTCTTTCAAACATTTTCACTGTCACACAAATGTCATTCCTATGGTATTTCTTTTTTTAACATTCTTATTACTGGGAGACATATTTGTGTCACCTCCCAAAGCTGCTTCAGATGAAGCAAAGAAGCCAAGCTATGCAAAATATTTTGATATATTGCACAAATACTTTTTTTTATGTTTTATCTAGTTTAAGATTTTATAATGATGTGCACAGATCATTCCAAATCCAGTTTAGCAAAGATAGGAATAAATGCTTTTTACGGATTCAAAACCAGAGATGCAGAAAGTGAGTTATAGCCATTTTTCAGGTGACTGCTGCTTTTATCTTTTCAATAAAAATAAATCTAAGGAATAGAGAGAAAAGAAATTGATACATTATTTTAAAAATAGTGTGACAACTTTTTCCCAAGTGGAAACCATTGTCGGTCTTAACAGTGCCGGTTCACTGAGTTCTGATACTCTGATAAAACAAATCAGTATGAAAAATGCTGTCACAGAGGATAACATATAATCTGCAAACTATACTTACAGTTTCTGTTGTTTTGATATTTGCAGGTTTGCTGGCCACTTTCTCAACTCAGTTTCATACATTTTTTTCAATGGACAATCTCTCTAGTAATGTCCAAGGACAGTCAGGGTGAAATGGAGATATTCTACAGCTGCAAGATATTAAATCTTGTTTAATAAGTTGCCTTTTTATAGGTTCATAGGTTCATAAGTAGGTACTAAGCTATCAGCCCAAGGGCCTAAGTAAGTCTAGCCAACCAGGTTCCCTGGCTTACGCCCCCCAAGAAAGTTAATTTCCTGTGCCCCTGTCGAGCAGAGCAGAAGTGATCCCAGGGGTGTATTTCCTATTTCCCATCCAGTCATCAAGAGTTTTCCTGAAGAGTGCTAATGAGGAACTTTGCTTGACATAGATGGGTAGCTTGTTCCAGAGTATAGGAAGTCTCTGGGACAGGAATCTATCCCTCCAGCATGTCCTGTTTATTGTGGTGACAAGGTTTGGGTCCCTAGAGTGTGTAGCTCAGAGGGACTGGGATTTCTTTAGGTGTAGCATGTCTAACAGCTCTGGGTTTAACATAGCTTTATATGTTACGCGGGGATCTCCTCGGAGTAGGTGATATGCTACAGTGTAAAGCTGGAATTCTTTGAGATGGTCAGTGTAGGGCATCTTTTTGAGGCCAGTAATCCTCTTTGTGAGGTACTTCTGTGACCTTTCCAGCTGGTGCAGATGTCTTGTGAGGTACATTCCAAAAGTGGTGTTGTACTCTAGAATGGTTTTAATGAGTGCCAAGTAGAGGGGAACAATGACCTCTTTTTTCCTGGATGAGAACCCTTTTGTGATGAGGTGTGTCACACAGAAGGATTTCCTGACTACTGTGGTGATGTGATTATCAAAGGAGAGACTACTGTCCACCTGAGTCCCAAGGTCTCTTATCACACATACGGCATTAAGAAGACTGCCACCTATGTGGTAGTTCATGGGTACAGAGTTTTTACCAAAGGGGATAACAATGCACTTTTTGGTATTCAGCTCGAGGCCATGCCTCAGACACCAGGCACCTGTCTCAGTGAGGCCCTTCTGTAGGATGTCCACATCATTTGGGGACTCAACTATGGCTCTTAGTTTGCAGTCATCTGCGAACTTCATTAGCTAGAGGCCTTATGTGTTAGCCTGTACTTCAGAGAAGTAGATACCAAACAGGAGAGGTCCCAAGACTGAACCCTCTGGTACTCCACTTGTCGCTGGTTTGAAGTCAGATTTGGAGTCTGCAACTTTTACAGTGTGGGTTCTGTCAGTGAGCCAGTTGGCAACCCATCTTGTGACATAAGGATTTATACCTAGTTTAGTGAGTTTAGCTATAATTCCAGAATGGGGGATAGTGTCAAAAGCCTTGGCGAGGTCAAGAATGCTATGCACATTACCTTATACCAGGTTTATACTATAGTAGCATATATATATATATATATATATATATATATATATATATATTTTTTTTTTTTTTACTTTTTTAAAAAGTACTGAGGTTTTGCCTTTACAAGAACACATGTGAAGATGGACATCATGCTTTGAGAATTTTTAATGTGTTGTTTGTTTTGTTGCTTTTGTTTACACTAAACTACATTCCTTGTCAATGGCTGATGGATGAAATAGCATTTTGATCCTTGCATTCAGTATGGCCATGCTCTACTCACAGATTTGAAAAAAACAATTTAAACTTTTGACTAACAGATCATCATTATCTTTGAGTATTAGAATGATTTATGACCCAGGTAACTGCTGATTTCAAGTTTTCAATAAAAAAAGATACATCATTTCAATTTTGTCTATCTGTGCACTGCAGAAAATATAATAGTATAGAATGTTATGCTTATAACCTGATGAAGTTTTATTTGTATTTTGGATTGCTTCAATACTTAGTAAAATCACTGACAGTAAAATTATTGTTCAGTAATCCCATCATATTTTTGACATTTCTTTTTTTAATCTGGTGAATAAGATTTTCACAGTCTGCATGTGGATATATGCTAGAAGCTTCTATGGATTTGTTATGCTACTGAATTCATTTTTCTACATTGGTTTTTGAGGTACATGCTATATGAACTACTACCTCTCAGCTTACTTTGCCTATTTGGTTTACATTTACTGTTTCATACATTACATCATCACAGTGGTAGTATAGGAATAACCAGTTACTAAATTATGTTTTTATTGGGGAGGGGATTGTAATCCCTTCACACCACTGAGTGCAGACTTTTCTCACCACAGCACTAATCTCTAAACGCAAGGTAGCACCAACTTAAAAAAAAATTCAGAGGAAATGGATTAAATTTATTTCCCTTTACTCTGACTTTGAATATTTTTTGAAATTAAGCTAGATCATGTGAGGTTGAAGTTCCAGTATCATGAGTCAAGGTTTATTCCCTTTTCTCCCAATCTTAATCATTTAAGACTGGGGACTGGTAGCATAGCATTTGCATCTTGGATGCAGGGTGCTATAAAATAACACATTTCTTTTGTTTAACAATTAATTATCTCCTAGTTTTCTGATTGGTAGCGGCGCAGTGAAGTCAGTCAAAAGTTATCACCATGACAGCGACAGGAAGTAGCTCCATACTGTCTCATAATCCTGCGAAGTCAGTCAAAAGTCATCGCCATGACAGTGACAGGAAGTAGCTCCATAACATCTCATAATCCATTCTCAGTCTTTCCCCTTTGGATTTTCTATGATTCCTACCATGAGGCTACTGTTTGTTACTAGTGAATTAATTGCCAAAAAATTTACAAAGATTTAGAGGTGAATATTAAACAAACTGCCCTGAAGGCCATTTTAAGCCTATCCAATAACCCCCTGCGCCTTGTGTTTATGAGGTGAAGACCTTAACCTTTATGCCAGACTTACCCTTTACATTGAAAAATGTAGCTTCTACACTTTGGGATGTTCTTCAGGTTAAACACTCAGCAGAGGGAGCAAACAGAGACACACACACAGATGCACACATGCACAGACAGACAGACAGAGAGAGAGAGAGAGAGACACACACACACACAAACACATGCAGCTGCATTCATGCCCCTACAGACATGCACACATACATACATAAATACATACACATGCGTGTGCGCACACACACACACACACACACACACACACACACACACACACACACACACATACACACACACACACACACACACACACACACACACACACACACACACACACACACACACACACACACACACACACGCAAACATGACAGATTTGCGGTACATGCTCACTATCAAGCTACATTCCCTAATTCATTCATAGGAGTGAATGGCTGTATGCCATCAAAAATGACATGCTTTTTCCTCCTTGTCACCAAAATACCACAGTTGTATGGTAATCATTGTACTGAATTATTCTCGCTGTGCCATCGCTTCCGGGAGAAGATGTGGTTAATTAGCATTAACTGCTCCTGGATTGTTGTATTTGCATGAGGCTTCACCAGCAAGACCACTATCTGTACTACGGCTGGTGCCTGCATAGCGCTATAGTTGGAGAGCAGTCCCTGAAAAATTTAGGCTTACTGCACTGAGGACGCATTCCGATAAAGGCATCTGCAGTGTGATAGACCTTTCTGAATCTCAGGGTTCGCTGTACAGGGCACAAGACAAATAAATTGTGACAACATTTTGATTTAAACTGAGATGTATCAAAATGTCAAAAATATTAGCAAAACATCACAGTTTCTAATGTCAAGATCATGATAAAGAAAGCACATATTTTTATAACAAATTATTTAAAGCTATAATTATATCTTGTAACACCTTCTTAATATGCACTCTGAAATATTGTAACAAGCTGTAGAATAAATAAAGCTGTCCAGGAGTTATACTGATAAAACACAAGTCGACATTTAAAGTCAGAATTTTACAGTACTTCGATGATTTAAAGAATTTACCAGATAAGTACAGCTTAGAGATATCCAGCTGCTTAGGATGAGAGTTTTACGTGTGTGTGTGTGTGTGTGTGTGTGGGGGGGGGGGGGGGGGCAATTTAAATACATATATGCAATATTACTGGCAATTTTTACATACTGCTGCCAAAGATTCAGGCTGGAATGTTTTTTATATCCTTTAAGCCATGCTTAATACTGAATCTTTATAAGGGCAGTAATTTGCATACCACCATTTGAATTAAATGCGGTATATAAATTCAAACCTTACTTCTTCCAGATATTGCAATACTTTATCTTGTTTTCTAGGCGGTTTTAGTAATTGTTTAATAGTGACCTGTTTGGAAAGAGAAGGGAATTCCTTTGCTTTGTTCTTCTTTCCCTTCTGTCAGTAAGCCAGTAATGCCCCACTGTGTTCCTCATCTTTTGCTTCTGCATTTAATTCTTATATATGTATTGGTAGTGGTTTTTCCTGTGCTGTAAATTTACTCACTACAGCTTGTCCATTTTGGATGTGATATTAGACAGTGCAAACTAGGGAGTCATACTCAATGTTTCTACATTTCTATACTCGATGCTTTTACATTTCTAAGCAGGTAAAGCTTCCTGACCTTTGGCTGAATTCACTCATTCATCACTGCACATGTCCAAGTGCATAGAATATTCTAATTACACATTTGTAATGTATAAGGAATGTATCACTGGATATTTTTTATAATATGCAGTTGTCACCCAGTGACATTTTGTCCTCAGAATACAGTAATTTTGAGAAATAATTTACTGTACAGTCTATTTGAATCTTGTGCATTCAGTCTGACAGAAAAGTTTACAAAGTTTTTGTCACTTGCTAACTTATAAACTGGACTATAAGTTCCTTGAGATGATAACATCTGCACAATGACAGTGATT
>NC_056745.1:1445237088-1445394588 GCF_019279795.1 Protopterus annectens
AGTAGTGATGCCAGATTCACCAAAGTAAACAGTGCTACATTACTTGGTGTTAGTGGGAAGGCCAATATTTATACATCAAGCATTTGTTTGGCCTATCCAATACATTCATTTCCATCCCTGATTCTCAAGTCAAGGTTGTCAGACTTCATAACAAACTCTGATCACTAGTCCCATTGTCACAGTCAAAACATTGGCACCATCAAAGTTATCTGTTCAGTCTCTCTTTCCTTGAGCTTTATGACAATAGACAAAAAAGGGGTGAATATCAGTGTCATTCACTTTGCATCTTATCACTCTGGGTTGTAACCCAACCACTTCTTGCATGGACTTCCCAAGCTGGAGAGGTCCAATATGTATTTTTTTACTTTTTAAACTAAATGGAAGTGAACATCATGCTGTTTATATTTTAAAAGGTTTACATTTAAAGGAAAAATACTGAAGAGTGGAATGTTAGTAGGAAGATGACAGAGTTAGCTATCATTTTCAGTCTTGGCTCTGAACATACTGGTTAACATACAATGGTTGTTAGCAGCTACACAGAAGCACCTGAGTTTTTTTTAGTGGCCTTTGTTAATTAGTCTCCTACTCCTTGCTTATCAAGTCTGAGGGATAACATAACCACATCACAGAGAAAAGAAAAAAATAGAGCTAAAAGGATTGTTCTGTCTCTAATTTTTACTGGATTCACCAAGTGTGTTACTGGACTTTTTTTCAGACTTAAAGTTTCAGTCAATGGTATGATAGTTTTACTAAGTTTCAGTGGATGGTACAGTGGTTATCTTAGGTTTCAGTGGATGATACAGTGGTTATCCTAAGTTTAAGTGAATGGTACAATGGTTATCCTAAGCTTCAGTGGATGGTACAATGGTTATCCTAAGCTTCAGTGGATGGCACAGTGGTTATCCTAAGTTTAAGTGCATGGTACAATGGTTATCCTACACTTCAGTGGATGGTACAGTGGTTATCTTAAGTTTCAGTGAATGGTACAGTGGTTATCCTACGTTTAAGTGAATGGTACAATGGTTATCCTAAACTTCAGTGGATGGTACAGTGGTTATCCTAAGCTTCAGTGGATGGTACAGTGGTTATACTAAGCTTCAGTGGATGGTACAGTGGTTATCCTAAGCTTCAATGGATGGTACAGTGGTTATCCTATGTTTCAGTGGATGGTACAGTGGTTATCCTAAGTTTAAGTGGATGGTACAGTGGTTATCCTAAGTTTCAGTGAATGGCACAGTGGTTATCATAAGCTTCAGTGGATGGCACAGTGGTTATCCTAAGTTTCAGTGGATGGTACAGTTGTTATCTTAAGTTTCAGTGAATGGTACATAGATTATGTTAAGTTTCAGTAGCTCATACAGCGGTTTTCCTAAGTTTCACTGGATGGTACAGTGGTTATCTTAACTATTAGTAAATAGTGTAATGGTTATCCTAAATTTCTTTGAATGGTACAGTGGCTATCTTAAGTTTCAATAAATAGTATGATAGTGATGCTAAGTTTCAGTGAATGGTACAGTTGTTATATTATGCTTGAGTGGATGGTACAGTGGTTATCTTAAGTTTCAGTGAGCGGTACAGTGGTTATCCCAAATTCCATTAAATATGATGGTTATTCTAAGTTTCAGTGAATGATACAGTGGCTATTTGAAGATTCAGTGGATGGTACAGTTGTTATTACAGTGGTTATCCAAAGTTTCAGTGGATGGTAGAGTGGCTATTCTAATTTCAGTGGATGGCACAGTGGTTATCCTAAATTTCAGTGGCTGGTACAGTGGTTATCATAATTTTCAGTGGCTGGCACAGTGGTTTCCTAAGTTTCACTGGATTGTACAGTGGTTATCCTAAGTTTCAGTTGATATAATAGTGGTTATCTTAAATTTCAGTGAATGGTACAGTGGTTATCCTATGTTTTAGTGAATGGTACAGTGGTTGTTCTAAGTTTCAGTTGGTAGTACAGTGGTTATCTTAAGTTTTGGTGAATAGTACAGTAGTTATCCTAGGTTTCAGTGGATGGTACAGCTGTTATCTTACGTTTCAGTGAAGGGTACAGTGACTATCTTAAGTTTCAGTAAATGGTACAGTTGTTATCTTAAGTTTCAGTGGATGGTACAATTGTTATCTTAAGATTCAGTGGATGGTACAGCTGTTATCTTATAGGTTGTACAGTGCAATGTAGATACAGATATGAGCTGGTGAATGAAGCTGCTCAGGCAATTTAACTCACTAAATTTCAAGTAGCTGTGTGAAGTTCAATGATACAAGAGAAGGAAAAAAAAATATGTTTAGAGAAGTGGAAGTTTGCCACTCTTCACACACAGTTACAAAAAATACTGGGTGCAAAAAAGTGCTATAAGAAAGAGTAGGTAAAAAAAAGAAAAGTCTGTGCATACAAAAGGCTGAGAAACAGGGAAAAACTCTTGTGCTTAGGGAGCAGGTAATCTATCATCTGGCACAGAAGATTAATGTAATGAGCCACTAACTGTAATCTGGGGTTTGATTCCCTTAGCCTTCACTTGCCTAGTCTCTGTAACTGATTGTCTGCAACCATTCCGCAAAGCAGGGGGTGGCTGTACACATATTTGGATCTGCATATTGCCTAGCTGACTTGTGTGGGTGGTAGCACACCACATGAGCAGCTTTTTTCTGATCTCTTGACGTCTTAGATAGTTCTGGAAACAGACATCTGCCCTTGATGCATGTATTGCATGATGAGAATAGCTGTGGGAAAGTGTACTGGCACCAGTACAACCCACTATGTCTTCCACTAGTAAATGTGATCATACTGAAAGCACAAGTATCACTTTGAATATTGTGCTATATTTAAGCAGTAATCCACTACTGTGTGGATATATTAGGATGTACCCATGGTTGGTGTGGTTTGATCACGAGGGGGATGACCGAATAATTAAACAAAGGCAACCTTAGGTAAATCTGGAAATACTCAGAAACAAGAGAGGATTATTGCTATTATGCAATGGCATTATTGAAGAAATTCCTTACCTTTCTTTATCTTTGTATAATGGCTCTTCAATCTTCTGCCACATTGTTTTCTATGGAGTGATTTACTGCGCATGCATATGGGGCTTATATTCCAATACTTACACAGCACATCATTGTAGTGCAAGGGAAGTGATAGAGAAAAACGCATTTCTGTTACTGTTTTTTTTTTTTTTTTTGTTATTATTTAAAAAAAATTGAGATTTATGAGGGGGAGAACAAACAGATAAAGAAAATCAGGTAGATTTCTATTTGTTTAGTTTTGAAGAACATATTTTTCTTATATTTTGCTCTTTCCCCCAGCATATGCCAACATAAAGTCTGGTCGCTGAATGGTACTTAAGCAACCAGACTTTTTTCTGTCAGTATAGGCTTGATTTACAATGAGCATTTTGGTTGGATTGTCCAATTACCATCCTCATTTTTGAATAGCAATGACCCTTTATTATAGAATTTTCAGTCGATAAACATGATTTTGGATTGTACAACATGTGCTTAAATAGACAAGTTATCAAAGTTGTTGAGTTTGTGGTTGTAAGGGTCTATTTTATTACACACAATGATTCAGAGTGTGAACTTTGAAGCAAGTTATTATAATGCAAACAGCTGCAGTGTAATCAATCCTTAATAGCCAGTTTTATGTAAGCACTTTATTACAGCAGTTCAACTCTTGTAATACTTTTAGGAAAACCATGTACAAACCTTGGAAAAAGACGGCACCTGTTACTGTTTTACTTAACTGATTTCAGATGAGTTTCTCATATTTTGGAGGATGCTTTTTACTTGGTGAAACAAGACACTCTTGGAAAGATGTGCTGCCATTCCTTGAGGCTATATTGAATGGCTTCACATGAATACATTTTTGGAGTTTATATTAATAGGAGTTGTCAGAATGCTTAGCAATGAGCCAAGTTAATATCAAGCTGGAGCTGTGCAACAACGTCCAGTATAGCCCGTGATAAGTACCTTCAACAGATGAGTTGGTGCTATTGACACTTAGTGTCAGACAGTCATAAACTTAATTAGAAGCAGAACTCAGACATAAACAGAGGCTGTGTCTTACACCTGAATTTTAAAGTATGTTCAGATACTATAACAAAGTCAGTGTAACAGATCCAGAAAAAGTACTATAAGGTTACTTTACCTTTCCATGTAATATCATATCATTTTACATTTCTTGAATTTTGAGAACATTTTAAAGGTTTAAAGCAATAGTGATGAGTATGAATCTGATTAGTATAGATAAAATAATCACTGGAGGTCATGAATCAAGGGCTCAGTACATGAGTAAATCTGGGTAAACCTTAATACCTTCTTATTTTTGCGGTATTTTAGTAATAGTAATGTTCGGCATTCTATACTATTTAAAACAACAGTGTGTCATCGTCTGTAACAGCATGTTGCGTTATTGTAAATGATGGTTTTACTTTATAACCTTGATTTTTAATCTTCCCTTTTCTCATTCTTGTAAACAGCTGTGGTTAGTCCCAAACAGTGGAAGGTGGTTAATCATAAATTATCTAGTCAATAAAAACAGTGCAGATATATATTTCTTTATGACAATGACATAGAAATCTGAGAGATTTCAACAAAATATTACACTATACTACTCCACATTGTAGAGTAATTAACAAGGCATTGTAGCAAGCAGCATTCAATGTGTGGTATGCATGTGAACTGCAGCACTGACACGTGTGGTATGCATGTAAACTGCAGCACTGGCATGTGTGGTGTGCATGTAAACTGCAGCACTGACACGTGTGTGGTATGTATGTATGTGAACTGCAGCACTGACACATGTGGTATGCATGCAAACTGCAGCACTGACACGTGTGTGGTATGCATGTGAACTGCAGCACTGACATGTGTGGTATGCATGTGAACTGCAGCACTGACACGTGGTATGCATGTAAACTGCAGCACCGGCACATGTGGTATGCATGTAAACTGCAGCACTGACATGTGTGTGGTATGCATGTGAACTGCAATGCTGACACATGTGGTATGCATGTATACTGCAGCACTGACACGTGTGTGGTATGCACGTGAACTGCAGCACTGACATTTCAGATTTTTATCAACAACACTAAGGCAGTGTATGTTGACTTTGTTTACAGTACAGTTATATGTAGATGGAATACATTCAAAATGGCAGTCAACAAAATGATTGACATCTGAAGGAATGACCTCAAAAGGCTGAACACACACACACACACACAGATGCACACACACACACACACACACACACACACACACACACACACACACACACACACACACACACACACACGTATATATAAAGAGAGAGAGACAGATCTGAGAAAATAATATTCACACTTGCAGTTGTTTATATTATGCATAACTACCTGTTGCATACACAGTCTCTGAGGTCTTATTACAACAGTAGAGTTCTATACATAGTGGTGGGAGGGATCTGAGGATATAAATGGACCAAAGACAGCCACAAAAGCATTCAGTAAGATTAATATAGTTATATGTACGAGAGGTATCTAGTGAAAGTCAAGTAAGTCAGAGTCCTTCGGGTCTTCCACTGTGATCAGTGGTCTAGCCAATTTTATACACAACATATCATGTGGACACTGGCCCCATTTGTACAAGGGGGTACCAAAAAGAGTAGGTTATTTTACTCTGATTTTTTAGTAAATATTTGTTTGAGCATCAAAAACTTGTGCACAACTGTGTAGCTAATAACATAGATGAGTTACAATTACTGGAATGAAATTAGGAATCACAGACACTAGCACTTGTGCTATAAAACCCTGAAACAATTCTTATTGCAGTGAAAAATAAATTCATATTTTAACTGCAAAATAGAAACTTAAATTGTATGAGTGACTGCCAAAAAACGTTCGTCTCAATTTCAGTAACTCTAGTGTGAGTAGGTGTTAAGACAGTTCTGCTTTGCTGCTAGAAGCATAGCCTCACTAATACAACAGATGGACCCACCTAGGTGTGTAACAGTGAGCCTTGATTCATTTGTTTCTGCTTTGAATTCCCCTGAATCTATTAATTATCATGGTCTGCCATCTATTCTGCTAATCCTTTTAGGAATTATGATTTTGTTTATCATGATAACTAACCTGATTCTGTTAATCTGCTAATGTCTTCTGACTTAGTCGTGCAGAATGTACATACCACAGAAAAATTTTTGCTGGAACCCTTGACTTTGCAGTCTAATTTCAGCCTCCATCTTTAAGAGTATTCTACTTAAGAGTCTGTCATCTCACAATCTGCTATGAACTTCTTGACTTTGTTAATCCTACTTTTCCTTCTGTATTGATCCTGCTAAAATCTTCTCCCACCTTTTAATCCTACCGGGATCTGTCTGAGTTTGTTACTGCTGCCAAGGCCCATGAAATTGCTAATTACATTTTGAGGAACAGACTCCTTTAATCTTGCAAGGGCTTTGCTAATTATGTTAGCTCTGCTGTGATCTCTTTTCATCATACTAGAGGCCCCTGATGCTATTAATTCTGGTAGTGGTCCCCAAAAACTAAGAATCTGGGCCTGTCATGCTTACACATATTTTACTGGAACCTCACTATTGCAAAATAGTCCTGTCTCCCACAGGATAGAAATACCAACAAAATATATTTAGCTGCTTTCTGCCTCATTGTGTCCCTGTGACAGGTATAAGTTAATGGTTTCTAAGATATATTTTAACACAATAGAACAAAAAACATTTATTTACAAAAAGTAACATTATTTGATTGTTTTATAATGCCTTAAAAGAATAGTTTGTGTACTTTCAACCATGCTAAATCATACGTAGTGTTATAAGTAGGCAACATTATTAGGAAATATACTGATGCAGATATTTTTTGTTCATGCACTGGAATTGTACCTTTATTTATTTGTTGAATATGGTAGATTGCAGATGACTGCTACTACCTATATTGAACATGTTGTAGTTTGATTCCTTTAATGACTATGCATGTATAGCATAGGCACACTGCTGTCTGCCAGATTAAGCTTTTCCTTACATTGTGTTTGTGTGGTTAGATGAATGGCCATTGGCTATGATCGACTGGTCAGTCAGAAAGGGAGTGAGATGTGTGTAAAAGGCAATGGTGTGAACAAGGTTTTGAGCAATCCATGACATTATACAGATGGATGTGTTTTGCCATGCCTGTCATGTTATATTACAGAACATATGGTCATACATGTGTTCATGTAACTAGTGCATATTACAGTACATATGGTCATATGTGTGTTCATGCAACTAATGTATATTACAGTGCATATGGTCATACGTGTGTTCATGTAACTAGTGTATATTACAGTACATATGGTCATACGTGTGTTCATGTAAACTTGCATGTAAACTGCAGCATTGACACTGGCATTCTTGAACATTGTTTCAAATAGTTAGTACTGGCTAATAATTGTATTTTTATATGTCAACTGCCTTGTGCATCCAAAAAAAATTGATGAAGCTGAAGTTTTAATATTTGGAATACACTGTTTGTTTGACTTGTATACAAAGCTGTTTTGTCATGAATCAACTGCTCTTACAACTGCTAGTACATCCATGGATATTTAGTGTAGGACATTTCAGTCCACACCCATCTCAAAACTGTGTAACACATGCCTGTGACACAACGATAAACTGGTTTCATATGCATTCACTTCAGTGTTTCACGGTTTGCAGTTCAGAGCATTTTGCGTTGTATGCATAATTACACACAGTCCTGTTTAAGAATAAAACCTCTGATGCATGTTGTACGATGCTTTTGTTGAAAACTTATGGTGCACAGTGAGCACCGTTGTTTTTAACTCCTGCAGACTTGATTTAGGGAAAAGAGTAGATTTAGGCCAGAAACGTGATTTTAATGTTCAGAATGAATTGCACAAACTGGTAAAATCTGTTCTAAATGACTGAATCTCTTCTTTCTACTTCTAGCATTGGGATTTAAATGAGAATATACATAAAACGATAATGATGCAGTCCTCATAAGCACTTTCAGTGATTTTAATAGATCGATGGAAGTTATGGCTTTGCATATGTTTTTATTTTCATTTAGCAATCTTTCTATATTTGTTTTTTTATCCCCTCTGAAGGAAAATCAAATCCAAAAAGTAAAAGATGGGACTGTGCTAAAAAGGGTTCTTTCTTCAAATACTTGGGCATTTTCTAAACCTTGCACTGAACATACAGTCACCTTGAATATATTTCATGAAATTTAAATGCTCAGCCCAAACTGTGCTTCAGATGTAATATGTATTTGTGCTATTATACCTGGTATTCTTATGTAATTGCACAAAAAATCATTTCCACTTGATCTGATCTGCTATCCCAAGTATCAGAAAAGTGGACGAGATTCTGCCTAACAAAATCTGTGGGTCTGTGGTGCTTAACCCAGAGATGGAGTTCACTGTAAAATGTGTGGGGACTGAGAAGACCCCAGTCACAAAAAGAGCTGAGCTTAAACTTTGATGATTTTTAAACTCTGTTACCTAAGCTACTGCACCATGCCACCAAATTAGCAGCTAGATTGTTGCTTAAAAAAGATTATTATAATTTATAATGTTACAGCAATGGTGCTGCAAACCACACTTGCCCTGCAGTGTTTAATATGCCCCCAAACCTCATCTTTTCATCCCTTAATGTCTGGGGCAATTTTATAGCAGTAGTTAAAAACACAGTGGGATTTAGAATCTTTAAAGAAAAGTTGGTTAAACACTTAGAATCATGTATTACTGTTTCCTACCTGCCTCATGGAATTTCCATTTTGGCCTCTTGTGTTTCTCCTCTACTTGCCTTCCATTTTTTCCTTCAACTAGTACCCCAACATTACCTAAAGATGAAAACGGCTATAGGATAACTTGTAACCTTGTTAGTAGTTCAACTATTGCTTAAATGACCATGACAAGTATGTGTGTGTGTGTGTGTGTGTGTGTGTGTGTGTGTGTGTGTGTGTGTGTGTGTGTGTGTGTGTGCACATGTATTTTTCTTATGTTTAGTAGCTGAATGCAGTTATTTTCAGTTATCTCTTTCCTTGCTTATCTGGGTGTGTGCTCATTGATTATATAACTCTACTGTACACTGCTCTTTCTTGCTTTCGCACATTCTAGTGTTTACTTGCATGCTTTGCGTATGTACAACTAGTGTATGCATCTGTATTCATGCTTTGTACTAGAGTCAAGGCTGAAAAGGGCCTATGCAGGTGCAATCTGATCAATGGAGAACCAGACAAATAACAAAATAAAATAAATAAGAAATAAGAAAAAATTATAATATATAGAAATAAGAAATAAAAGTACTAACAATTGTATCTACTTTATTGATGCCTGTTAAACCAGGTGGACTTCTTCAGGATAGTCACCAAGGCTCTGGACAAGGAGAAATCTGTGCATACAGACTTAGTCAAGCCTTTTGACACTATCCCCCACTCAGCCATCATTGACAAACTCAACCAGCTAGCTATCAACCCTTATATTGTTAGATGGGTCATTAACTGACTCCTCACTGATAGAACACATATAGTCAAAATAGGGGAATCCATCTCCAACAGCAGACCTGTAACCAGTGGTGTTTCACAGGGATCAGTCCTGTGACCTCTACTGTCTGGAATCATTTTCTCTGAAGTACAAGAAAAATCTAAAGGTCTGTGGCTGACAAAGTTTGCTGATGACTGCAAACTGGGAGCGGTCATAGGATCTCCAAATGATGTCAACATCCTACAAGAGGGTCTTACATAAACAAATGATTATTGCCAAAAGTATGGCCTTAAACTAAATGCAAAAAACTTTATTGTCATCCCTTTCAATAAGAGCGATATTCTTGCTAACTACCACATCAATAGCAACACCCTAAGTACAGACTCAGGTTGACACCAACCTTACCTTTGATCACCATGTCTCCATAATGGAAAGATGGGCATTCTATATCACTCATCTCATAAGTAAGGATATTGCCTCCAGAAAAAAAGAAGTTATAACCTCCCTGCATTCTTCTCTCATCAGGCCAATAATTGAGTACAATGCCCCTTTTGGTATGTACCTTTACAAGCACCTGCAACAACTGGAGAGACCACAAAACTTCCTCACAAGGAAAATTCAAGGTCTTCAGCATCTGCCTTATGTGGATCATCTGAGATCATTGTCACTTTATTTTGTTTCATACAGACTACTCAGTGGGTATCTCTACCTTGCATATAAGGCAATCTCTGACCCTGCTTTATTGGAAATGCTACATATCCACAAGTCAAATAAAGACCTTAACCTGGTATGTGAAATCATTGTCACTTTATTTTGTTTCATACAGACTACTCAGTGGGTATCTCTACCTTGCATATAAGGCAATCTCTGACCCTGCTTTATTGGAAATGCTACATATCCACAAGTCAAATAGTACACGGGTTGCTCCCTCTAAAGACCTTAACCTGGTATGTGGCATTAATAGAACCTGCTGGAGGGACAGATTTGTCTCCCAGAGATCACCACACCTTTGGAACAGACTCCCACTTCATGTCAAACAGAGCACCTCATTGGCCCTGTTCAAATGCAATATGGACGATTGGATGGGTAACTGTAAATTCACCCTGGAGGTTCCACCTTTGTCCCTCTTGGACAGGGGCAATAGGTGTTGATCATGGAAATAAGGGTAGAACTTGGCTAGGCTTGTAAAGGTCCTGGGGCCATTAGCCTAGTTACTTCCTGTGATCCTATGATTTGATTCTGTATGCTAATGCAACATGGGGTTTGTAGGGTTTGTTTATTTGTTTGTGTTTATTTGCTTCTTTAATTTTAATCCACTGAAGGAGTGAAACTAAATGGTGATCCTTGTAAGTGGCCTTTTAATCAGAGAATTTCCACAGGGATCAGCTTTTTTTTTCTGTGATAATCTTTCTGGAAGGGTCACTCTTTTGGAGATAGTATGCAAAGTTTGTGTTCACAAACTTTTCTGTTTTGTGACACCTTCAAACATAGGGCTGATTGCAGTTATTTTTTTGAAGGTTTACAGGTCCCTTCAATGTGTTGTGAAGACTCTTCTTGGGGTTATTTGAAAATATGATGGCAGTGGTATTCAGTCATAAAAAACTTATTCAGCACAAGGGAAGACACAAGACACAAATTCTGTCAGTCTCTAACCTCAGCAGCAACATCAAGAGCTGACCTTTTAGGAGGATAATGCACATTTTGAGATTCCTTTCTAACCTGTGGAATTTGCATGCTTGTTTTGGATTGCAAGTATTCCTATTTGTTCTCACTCCATTTACAACATCATCATATCAGAGAAAACTGTTCACATTTCAAGTAGAGGATTAGCATCATTAAGTTATGATACACCCTCTGCAGTCTGACATCGAACTGTGGATTTCATCTGATATGATGTGGAAGTATCCTACAGCATGTCAGTGAATGGCTGACCTTTCCTACAATAACAATAGCAGCCTTGTTAAGCGCATAAAGTTATGAGGAAAGGGCTCAGGTATTGTTCATAGAATTCATATAGATAAGGTCTAGCAGCTATGCTGATGGCATAGAGGGATAAAGACCTGGCTATGGCCCAGTAGCCCAGACTCAATTAGTGACTTAGGTGACTGATAAGAGTGGCAGTGTAGGGATGGGCATATCCATCCTGGGCTTGGGCAGTTCCATGGGTGTTCTCTGTGGCAAATCCTGGTGGAAAATGTGGACTTTGCACTGTAGAGGAAAGAGTGGTGGGAATTTGCACCATGGAGTGTTGTCAAAGAAGGGTAAAGAGTGCTGAGAATGTTTGAGCTGCCACAGAGGCAAGTCAATATGCCTCACACCCCCCACTGTATGCCCACCCTGGTACACAACTACACAGACTTCAATTGGAGGGGTAGGTCTCATGGACTAGGCCGAAGTAGAAAAAAAAAACAACTGAGGGTGATAGCCAAGATCTCCAGGATGCCGTTAGTTTGTGCAACTGGTCTCAGCTGCACTGGACTATGTCCAGGGTAAATGGAGAAGCTGGGTCACCTGGTATAGATGTGGAGTATTGAGAAGGAAGGCTGTAACATGAAGGAAAGGAGCACAAAAGTGCTCAAAATGATGTCTGGTGTTTGTTGGGGATTAACAAAGGACAGTTCCAGGTGGAAAATAACAGTGACAGAAGGTAAAACAGTTTTTAAAGCTTCACTCTGATGCACTTATAAACATAAAGTGTAGCAGAACTAATGCGTTAATAGCTTTTAAAAGCTGTTTTTTCATCTGCCAGAGGAGCACCCGATTTCTGTCTACTGACTGCTATACTTGTCAACTGTCTTTGATTTTGCAGAAGTTTCCTAATTTTGCTTCATATTTTGCCTTCTCCCATTAAAATGTTCTGGTAAATCACTGAGGATTACAGTCAGTCAGTATTATGCAATGCCAGACTTTTTCCAGAAATTCAGTCAGTATTATGCAATGCCAAACTTTTTCCAGAAATAATAATAATTACTACTACTATTGATTTAGTAAAGTCTGTGGGTATGAAACATTTAACCTGTTTGCCACAACTGCAAAAACAAAATTGTCTCCTCCTTTTCCATCTTTTTACAAAAGTACAGTTTTTCCTTACATGTTTTATGTTAAGTAACTCTGCTTGGAAAACAAATTGTTTAAAGTACCTTAATGTCTTATAATGATTTCCAGCAGAGTTTTTTTACAGTTGCACCACTAAATTCCTGTTTATAAACATCTATAATATGTTCCTGAATGCATTAGATTGGGTGCACCAAACCGGGGGGGGGGGGGGGGGGTTGAGGAGCCTGCAGATCTGGCACACATGTGGGCCTGAATTTCAAGTGGCTAGTGTTTTAACCAGAATTCTTGCTATGTATAAATCAATGGTTTTGCAGTTAAAAACATAACACACATTGCAGTTGCCACAACTTAAAAGGTCTTCTTCTTCTTTTTATGGGTGGGGGGGTTAAGTGCATCCTGCTGCTTTGCTCTGACCTTCTCTGCTAAATTTTTAACTGTAGAACAGAAGATACTCAGACTTCCTGGGAGTACTTCTAATAAGAATAGGTCTGTTAACAAAATTGCCCAGTTTCTTCTTACATATTGTACTCTTCTTAAAAGCTGAAAGAGTATATTACCACAAAATTTATCAAGTCCTTGTCTTTCACAATACTCTAACTTTGAAATATATAATTTCTCAACACTTTCCTACTGAAAGTACTGTAACTTCTGCTCCTGTATTCTTTCTAACTATGAAACGTATAATTCCTCAGTTCCTTCCTGCTATTACTGTGGTGCTTATACCACTGAATTTTCCCTTATACCACTGAATTTTCCCTTATACCACTGAATTTTCCCTTATGCCACTGAATTTTCCCTTTTCTCCATGGGGATCTTTAGTCAGGACTGTCCTGTACACAGTAGTCTTCTGTCCCTCAACTTTACAGAATCTCTTTTTCTTGTAACTCATTTTTGGCAACCTTTGTGTAATAAACATGATGTAACCTTTGGGCATTTTCTCACTCTGTTCAATTTCTTCATACTGAAGAGAATTAATTCACTTGGGATTATTACAACTACTGTGCATGCAAAAAAAAAAACATTTACGGACTTTTCCTTCTTAAATCTTGAGGATACAGTCTTACCACTGGAATTTAAGCTCAATTTTTACGTGCAGAAAATTTATCTTAAACTGGGATACTGATGTGGTAAATGCATATCATAATGGTTGTCCACATTCTTCATACCTAACAAACTTGATTTTAATTCCAAACAATTATTTGTTCCCTCTCCCTGCTTCCCCTCACAAATGACAAGGATACTTTAAAGATGTTGTAGTTTATTAATGAAAGCACATCATTTTGTCATGAATGAATGAATTCAATAGTTATAAAACAAAAGTACTGTAAAATAATTCTTAAACTAGCATAGTATCATAAATAATCCAAATGGCCTTGTTGACCAGGCAACATGACAGAAAGCTCACACCAGTCCTGCCTTTCCCTTATAGCTGAGCAGCATATTCATAGTATTCATTTGACAACCTGACAAGTGGCCATACCTCTCAACCTCTTAGAGCAACAAATCTGAATAAAGGCATGAATAAAAGTGGGAAAAAGGCCCCAAAATTAGGACAATTTTTAAATATTACTCTTATAAACTTAGAAGATTAATAGAAGAACAGTCTTTGCATTAGCATGGATTTTCTAAATGATATGAAGTCTGAAACTCAAAGGTCTGTCATTATTTTCTCATTTCAATATTTAATGATTTGCCACTAATTTGCAAGAAAACCACAATTTATGAAAAAATGGAGCACAAATGTGAGGCAAAAATCTGGACAGTCTGCAAAAATCTGTGCAGTTGAGAGGTATGCAAGTGGCCATGTGTACTCTCACAGAAGTGCTAAAAGCATCTGAAGGACCTAATAGCCAACCCATGTGTTCTGTTAGCATTAACAGCCCTGAAATTGCCTGACAGAAGGTATGCAGTCTTCTCCAGTTATCCACAGGTTAGCTGTGATCTTAATGGGAAAGACCACTGCACCTGGGGTCAGCTGCAGGAACTTAGAGACTAATAAGCGAGAAAGAGTAGCAAGCAAATTACAAGTCCCTGGAATATGTTTAACAGAGAAAGACAAATTAATACATAAACTGTGAAGGAACATTGTCCTTAAAAAGGTCTAAAAAGATCTGAATTATTTCTTTTTTGATTAAAACATGTACCACAGCCTTGTTACCAGGGTGAAATGCCACTTTTGTGTTGTGTAAATCATCCTGCCAAATGAACACGCATTCCAGAAAAGTGATGTCTTTTTTTTTTCTCTTGGAGGACCAAGTGGGATGCCAGGTTATGGAAAATCTTTGCCCCTTAAAGTGTCCTTCCATGCCATGTCCACCTGTTGTATCTGTTAAGAACTTTAAAATATCAATTGTAATCCAGTCATCCTGCTAAAATGACCATCCATTGAAGTCTACTAAGATGATGGACCACACATGAACATCTAATTTCACTGTTCTAGTAACCTTGATCATGTAATGCCCCTGCCATGCTCCATGCAACAAATTAGCTAGGGAGCTAGTAAATGTCTTTCCTGGGACCACTGCACTGCCAGAAAGATTTAAAAGGCTAAAATGTTCCATAAACCCACTCACTCTAAGTTTTTTAGAAGACACAGCTGACCTGACTGACTTGAGTTCATCCAGCTTAGCTTATACTGACATACTGCACCCACTTCAAAGCCAAAAAATTTAATGGACTTAACAGGTCCTGCAATTTTATTGTGAACTAGGGGCACCCACATTTGATGGCAGACCACTTGAGGGGTAATAAGACCTTTGATCTCCTTGTTACCCTTTTACCACACTCAATAGATTATCAAGGTAGTGAATTGCCTACTGCCTAGGAGGTCTCTGTTCCCAACACCACTGCAATGCTGTGCTAAACATTTCAACGGTGGCACAAACCACCACACAGCCTATGGGCATGACCATATGAAAATAATAACTCTGCCCTCACGGAACATGCCCAGCACATGGCAGTCCTGTATGTAAACAATAAGCTGCTGAAAGGCTAACCTCATGTCTGGTTTTATCAACCAAGGATGGTCTCTATTGTGTCATTCATTGATCAATACTGCACTTTAACATCTTGTCTGCTGTTAAAGTCATTCATCAATGAACAGTGTACAATTGAAAGGTGATGAATTAATCAAAACTCACCCTCCCTCTTTTTTTGAAAATAAACCTTGCAGAGAAACTCTAAAAGATTCAAACAGGGGAACTGAAAAAGGCCTGCAGTTTTCCCTTCATTGCTCTTCTCCTGTAATAATTCATACCTCCTTGGGTCTCCCCTGAAATGATGATACTAGCCTAGTTGGACTAACCTGGTCAGCAATGGATAAATAAATTAATAAATGAAAGAAACCAATCCCCTTCTTGTCTTGTACTAATCATAAAGTCTTATAAGTTGGCACATTGGTGGACACACTGGATTTTATGGAAAAACTGAAGTGAAACTTTGTAACAATTCAGCAGTGACTTGCTGCTTGGGATAGTCTGTAAAGACCTCATTTAAAATGTCCAGTTTGATGGGCAAGTGATTCAGAAAAAAAAATGTAAAAAAAAATGTAAAAAAAATGTAAGTCATGAAAAAATTGGTTCCACTGAAGGCTCAAAACATGGCCTTTCCTCCTTTTGGTAAATAAAATTGTATGCCCCGGTGGCTAACCTCAGAGATCTTGGTGAGAATATGGTCTTTGATGTCTTCTTTAAACCACCATTTGGTGACCGAGTGTCTACTCTCAAAATAAGAACCTCTATGTGGAATTTTATGATGGAAATACACATTTACCCATATCAAATGCCCAATAAGTTTTGAACTTGGATTCTACCTGTTCCTTACCAGTCCATGGCAGTTCACTTGATCTGTAGATTATCACCTCCAGCCAAGTTTCAGTGTGTTGTTTATCCCACTTTTCTTATCTGATATCACCTCTCAAATAATGGGCTTCGCCTGATAATTAAATAAATAATTCAATAAGGGCAAAGCATGGGAAGGTTCCTTTTTGATGATTGCAGCCATAAAGTGTATAAAACTGACCATACAATTGTCCCAAGATTTTGTTTGGAATTTACAAGATGGCTGCTTGCTGAGAGATGTTAGAGTAGACACAATGTCCATGCTCCCGGTCCATTGAAATTCACAATAATTTCTATCCCATCTGCATCACCCAGATTGAAAGTTTCAACATAAACCCTTAAACAGATCTTTTCATTAACTGAATTGGGATTGTGGGAGGTGATTGCCAAACCCTACCAGGTATCACAGTCAGTGGTCTCCATTGCACCTTGCTCATTCCTCATATTACCTAAATGGCCACAGCTGACAATCTTTGAAATGTCACCTTATAACAATTAATGGAAAATTTAAGACTGCTAGGATTAGGTTAAACTACATTTTTCTCATTTAACTCTGGATGAACTTGTTCCATGTAGAGCAAACCCCCCTCTCGTGCAAAACAAATTCTAACTGCTTGTGTCTCCCCTTTCTGATTAAGTGCTTTAATGAAACCTTATTCATTGTTGGCTTTACAATTTCATCAAACGTTGTTGAGTCACATTAGCCTCATTACGTGACATGGCTAAAATGAGTGGAACGCCTTCAAGCAGCGTCGATGGATCTTTTTTTGCTTTGTGCTTCTCTCTATTTAGTTCAGGCCCCTTCTCTGAAGTTACCAAATTGGCTACATTGGCTTCTCCTGTCAAGACTACTTTGTAGAGCCTCTTCATACTGCCTAATACCTCCAGTGGGCAAATCATCGAAGAAGGCCTAGGCGTGTTCAACAACACACTGTTGTGTGTTATGAATCTTCTATAGAGATGACATACTCCTAATAAAAAGAAAACAAGAGTTAGAGAAAGGGGAATAAAACTGAATAAGGACAGCTATAACCAATACTATAGGTAACATAGCCATTAAGGGTAATGGGAGATGGAAAATAATAATTCAACTATAATGAGAACTAGACCTACAAAAACTAGAGAAAACTGCCCCCACAAATATATTGCATTAACAAGCCCTGACTTACTTAGGAAATATTCTAAACCTACAAAAGTTAGACCCCAAGTAAATTCCTTGCTCAAAACAATATCTCAAGATATCCCTATTACTAATGCAAAGAAAATTGAACCCATATAGTACCAAGTCCTATAATGTAGTATATCTTTTAGCTACCAAATAACAAAATCAAGTACATGCAATCATAAACTCCTTATGCATACAGACATACATAACATGTCATCACAACTGGAAACCAAAGCTAGGGTTCTACTGATGAAACACACTAAATATTTTACCAGCTAATAAACCACACAAGAAAACTGATAAATATCTTATAACACTGAAAAAAAATAATCCCCCACCTGGGGGTACAACATTGAAATGCAACCAACACATTTTCTTTTACTATAGGTTAATTGAATATAATTATCATTTAAACATTTATATTTATTTTATAGGTTTTTACTTATTTTGGCTTATTATTAATGCATGTTATTGTTAGTTTATAAATCTTTCTTGATGGAGAACATTAAAATAAAATGTGAAGAACTAGAAAAGAATAAAACATATTAGAGAGACTGAATTATTTTATAAAGTGAGTCTGTTCCTCATAAACTACTGACTGTCAGACAATCTGTTCAGTACTGATGTCTGCATATAATGGTAGACCTTTTTTGCCTCAGGCTTCATAACTATGAAAAATTGATGCAGCATTATGTAACAATATTGGTCTGTTGATCATCACCTCCAACTATGTTTCAACGTTTTGTTCATCTCACTTGAGATATTTGTTAACCGACTTAAGTTTTCTGAAACTTCTGGTCATACCATAATCACCTCTGAAATAATGGCCTCCCCCTGATGATTAAACAATAATTCAGTAAGGGCAAAGCATGAGTAGATTCCCTTCCAGTGATTACAGCCACTTTGTAATATTGGAATTAAACCACAAATGATTTGTCTGGTTATTTATTGTTGTTAATCTTTGTCAAAAATTCATGGGTTAATTTTCTGTAAGAAATGATTAATACACAGTCCTTGGGGGACTGAATGACAAACCAATCGCATAAGTTGCTGAAAATTCTTGTCTAAACCTCAGCCCTTGTCACAACTAGAGGCACCTGCCTAACTCAAAATAGAGCTAATCACTCTGCCCAATGTGGCTGCATGGGGAAAACAACTAACGATGGTAAAACAGAGCGATAAGCAAAACTTCACTGCATGAGCCACCACAGTTACTGAGATAAACTAAAACTTAAAACCAATTATTCCCCTGCACTGAAACCAATCAACTACATAAGGGTCAACATCAGCATTCACACACCAAGTACTGGCTCCACTGCATTTGTTTGTAAACTAAGATACCAAACAAATGGAGGAAAGATATAAGGATAACAAACACACCAAACAAGGGGTCACAGCTATTATAAATAAACATGAAATAACTTTGTATAAAACATATAGAAGAAGGTGAGTGTTTAGATGAGCTGTACAACAAGACCCCTCCCTTTCATACATCGCACCATTGCAATAAACTGCTTCAGACTATCATCGGGGAATCCCTCCAAACCACACATGTCAACTGACCCAAAATCAAAAAGGTAAACCAATATTGATTCCCTGGGGATCACTACCCTAGCAAATGAACAGCTTAAAAGCTTACACAAACTTTCATTGAGACCCACCTCCAAAACACGTAAACCATATCACCAACATGAAACCTCCAATCAAGAAGGCAAGAAAAAAATATCTGAGAAGAAAAAATCCAGCAACTAAATATCAGATCGATAAGGTAAGAAAACAAACAAAAAATACAATGAAAGATACAAAAAGTAAAATAACCCTGACAAGATTCCTCACCTCTAGGTCATGGGTTAGCAGTGGATCATTTGGGCTGCCATGAAACTGCCGATTTGTGTCCTTTGACCAGAAGAAAGCACTAGTTTACATCTCAAGCCTAAGATCGGCTTGAACACTGGTGGTGAGGGGAGTAACTGGTTTGTGCAGCAAACTTCATTTGTCTGCAGAGCAAAGCCTGAATGGCTTCAGCTTGAAAACCTTTATTTTTATTTTGTTTTATTTTACATTTGTTGACTGGGATATTATGACTGGATTCATGTCCATTTTCAGTGGAGGCCTGGGGAGAAAAACTCCAAAAAATTATGAAATAGTAAATTACAGTCAAGTAAAATATAACAAGTTATATACAAGAAAGTAAAGTATAAAAAGTTTAGCAGAGAAAAAAATGATACACAATTCAGAGATCTATACTTAAACTTATACAGTTTTGCATGACACACAATATATACAACTGACAGTCAGTATAAAAGTTAATCTCTCTCAGATATTATTACAATTCCTATTACTTGTAGCAGGATGGGACTTGTAAATAGGAGTTAGGGAAGGCAGACTGTGGGTAGACATTAGTCAGGTTTGGTACAGGGACATAGCCAGTAAGATTTAAAATAATTGGTTAGATTTTTTTTTGAATTGACTAAGTCAGGGGTTCAGGGTTAGGTCAGAAGGAAGCATGTTTCAGATTCTGCCAACTGAAATAGCAAACAAAGATTCTCCAGATTGGTTGTTGGCTTTGGCTGTCTGAATCAGAAGTTTAGTAGAGGATCTAAGTACCCTGGCATTTTTGTTGGGATAGATAATGTTACTGAGGGAGGGTGTTTTTTCTGGGTTGTTGATGGCTTTGAAAGCTACAATAAGTTGATTGTATTTTATTAAACTAGGATGTTCTTGCCAACCTAAGAGGTTAAGGTTGTGACAGTTGTATGTCCTGTAAGGGTTACCTGTGGCAAACCTGGCAATTTGGTAGTAGCAGCTAGAGAATTTGCTGAGTTCCGTTTTGTTCAGGTTTGTGAATATTGTTGAGGCATATAATAAAGTAGAAAGGAGATGGGTACAGGCAATTGCAGACTTAGCTAGAGGTGTAAGAAAAGCTTTATTCCTATATAGGGAGCCTAGCTTTTTATTAATGGTTTTGATAGTTTAGTTGATGTGCATGTCAAACTTGAGGTTGTTGTCAATTATGACACCCAGGAGTTTGGTGTATTTATCCGGAGAGATTATAGTCCCATTGTTGGATGTTATAGAAAATGAGAGTTAGGGGATTTATGAGTAGAGGACAATAGCAATAGCTTTGTTTTATTAGGGTTTAGTAACAGTTGACGATTTGAGAGCCAATTTTCCACTATGTTAAAGGTTTTCTGGGTTAAGGATAGCAGATCTGCAGGGGTAGAGGCTGTGCAAATCAGAGTGGAGTCGTCTGCATATTGTATACAGGTAGCATCTGGGATAGCAGTCTGTAGGTCATTGATAAAGAGTGTAAAAAGAAGGGGCCCTAATATAGAGCCTTGAGGGACTCCTAGAGTGACAGGAAGAAGGGAGGAGAGTTTATCTTGCCATATGACTGCCTGTTCTCTTCCACTTAGATAAGAAAGGAACCATTGTATGGCGTGACTGTTTAGGGACAATTTGTTAAGAGTTTATAAGAGTATTTGGTGATTAACCATGTCAGAGGCTTGGAAAGGTCTAGGAACAAGGCTGAGGATAGACTGTTGTTGTTACGGTTAGAACAGATATGTTGGTGAAGGAAAGGAAGGCTGAGGAGGTACTGTGGTGTGGTCTAAAACCATGCTGGGAGTTTGCTAGTAGCTTATGTTGCAAGAGGTAGTGTAAGAGGTGTTTGTGGATACACTTTTCCATTATTTTTGCTTAAGCTTTGCATAACCTTATGTGACAATTGGTGGCATTCTATTAGTGGGCAGTTGATCTGTCTACTGACCCCAGATTTTTGACATTTACAAGGTTACTTTTGAAGATGCACATCAAAAGAGATTCTAGCAGCTGTATGTTATTAAAAGACTATTGTCTTTTAATAGTTCTTGTAATATCCAAAAACACATAAAAAGGGAACCAATACAAGGCAGGTAATCAATTAAATGAATAAACTCATATAAAATTCTTGTAATTTCTTCATTGCAGGATATATTAAGTTTCAGCATCTAAGAGGTTTGGATTGGAGGTACAGAGTAATATCTACTTTGTTTCTGATGCATGTTAAAACATTGTAAAACCCTTATTTGAGCATTTCCTAATTGCTTCCATAACACACTAGCCTGAGTATTATTTTCAACATCACATAACAGTTTTAGGTTGAGGAATGAAATGTGCTGAGTTGTTTATGATGCATGGTAATTGAGATAGTAGCACCTTTATAGGCCATACATTTTGACAGCATGTGCTACCTTCATAGTGGCATTATGATTTACAAAATAATATGATGCACAAGTTATAGGAAGATATCTTTTTAAAATATAAATCGTAGCCAATAGTTTATTTGAAAAGAGATTTGAGGATATTTTACTTGCAGCGAACTGCAGATGGTAAATACCATTACTTTGCTTTTGTAGAAAATGCAGTTGCAAAACCATAATAAAGAATTCAAGACACTGGACTGGTCTAAGATGGATGTATTTCAGCCATGGCCAAGGAGTTACAACAGAAGCCAAGAAAGAAGATGGATTTCCATTTTAAGAGAAATAAGCAGAACATTTTAGAGTAGCTATATATCTTTGATGGTGAAACATCAAAACAGTAAAAATTTGCAAGGTATAAAAATAAGTATATGCATACATACAAATTAAGAAATCTGGAATTGCATATATAATGTAGTAATCATAGGATACTTTGCATTTACAAGTTTCATAGTATTTCAACTTAACATTCTAATCCCAAGCAAATCAATGCAAAGCTGACATTGATTTATAAGAAAGGTTTCTATGCAAAAAAAGATTAAATTCTAAGTTGCATTAAAAAATGATCGAATCCTGACTATCATATAAATGAAACAGGCCACTGATTCTGAGACTGTACCAGAATTAAGAGGTATCTGTTATTCTGAAAGTGTATTAGTTCTGGTTTAAGCACTTGGGCTTCAGGCCAGTTATTTTACATTGAGAAGGTTCGTGGTCTGCACTCTTGTGGGAGGAGAGGCTGGACTCTGCCCTTCTGAGCTGGGAATTTCTGGTTAAAGGCTTATAGTGCCTGCTTATTTGAACTGTTTCTTACTGAAATTGGTGCACCTTGTTTGCTGTAGCATAGACTAGATCCAGGCCTGCTGAATCTAGCTTTGTTTGTATAACTTGAGCACTAATCCAGGCCTTTTTTTTTGGAGAAGGTTCCCCTGCACCCCAGTGGCAGAAGTGTGCAGTTAGAACT
Source organism: Protopterus annectens (assembly GCF_019279795.1). NCBI lineage: Eukaryota > Metazoa > Chordata > Ceratodontiformes > Protopteridae > Protopterus > Protopterus annectens. The sequence goes on from NC_056745.1 coordinate 1,445,259,814, forward strand.
TGTCTGATTGAAGACTACAGGAACAGGGCTCAGTTTTGAGATTTTTGTACTGGTTAATTGGGTAATTTGTTTAAAAGCCTTTTCTGATTGCTTATAGTCATCTAAAGCTGTTTTAAGTGTATTTTTTACGGTTTGTAGTCGTTTAAAGCTGTTTTAAGTGTATTTTTTTACTGTTTTTGCCATATCTTTAAAAAATGTTTTTTCCTTGTTTCCCACCTTTCTAAGCTAGTATAGTGCAGTTTTCAGGCTAGTGCTGAATTCAGGGCTGTGTTACAATTTTCTGAGTTGCCCATACCTTACTTGGATAGAAGGAGGTTTCTCTGTTCACCTGTGAGAGAGGGAGCTTTGAGCAGCCATCTGTCCCTGGAGAAGTGGTTCCAGCCCAGAAGTTAGTAGTTTATAGGCCATTCTGGGCTAATTTCTATCTCTTTCATTTATCTGCTGTAAAAACTGCGTTTGCATGGTTTTGCACATCCGGGCAGCGCTGGTTAGCTAGGGCTAAATATATCCTGGCTCCACCAAGTTTCCTCTTCAGTTTTTCCCTTGAAAGTAGTCTAACTCTCAACCTAAGCACTTAAAAAGCATCCTACAGTCGAGCACTTGCTCAGACCTAATAGCAAGCACTAATATACCCCAACACTTGATTGCCCAGCAGGGCAAGGCTCATTATTCACCCCTCACCAACCAAGTGACTAAGCAGCTCACCCTACTATTCAGGCATGACCAAAGGGCAATTTCAGGTATACCCTCTAGTCAGGCTGGTGAACCTGGGTATCCTAATGCAATGTTACAACTGCCTCATGTACACAGACAACCCTCTCCTCCTATCACAAAATGTTAACATATGCGAGAGATGCAATTATATAGCTAAATTGGAGGCTAAGCTCTCTCCACCCAAGACTGGAACAGGCAGTCATGAGGAGAAGGTTAACACTTGCACCACACCTCCAGCCTCACATAGACATACTAAACCAGCACTGGAAAAAAATACACATAAATACACTAAATCATACTTGGAGGCTCTAAATAAAAACCTGCAAAAGCATCACAGACCTCCAAAGCAGACACCCAAAAACTCTGCACCTCCCGTCACAAACCAGACAACACATAAAACACAAAATCAGTGTGCCGCACAATCACAGCCCTTAAGGTGAAATAACATACCTAACACACTAGTAATAGGCGACTCTATAGTCAGGCACACTGACGTCCCACTTACTAGGCTGGACAAGGAGAAGGTTACTGTTAGCTGCCTGTCGGGAGCCAGAATCCACCACATAACACAAGCACTCAGGTCACTCCAGAACAAGTACAAATATGACTCTGTCATTGTTCATGTTGGTGTGAATGACCTGAGATGTACCTCCCTGGACTACATAAAAAGAGACATGGAAGAGCTCTCTGATCATGTAGCTCAGGCAGGTATGACCCTGACCCTGAGTAGCATCCTGCCCTCACCAAGAATGATACCGCAGTATAAAGAAAAAAAATGATCAATTTTAACAATTGGCTAAGCTTCTGGTGTCATTCAAAGGGGATCCAGTGTCTGTCAACCTGGGTAGACATGCTCGACAGGCCTCATTCCTTCACAAGAGACGTCTTGCACCTGTTACCTCTAGGCTTTCAAATACTGGCCAAGGCTCTTGCTGCCCCCATAGTGCCTTTTTTAGGCAAGGCTCAAAAGTCAAACCCACCTCCTTAAACAGCGCAAATAAAAAAATGAGGGTTATGCTACTCAACGCCAGGAGTTTAAATCTCAAAATGCACTCGCTCTAAGCACTCCTCAGTATGGAGAACGTTGACATCTGTGCAGTAACTGAAACCTGGTTCAAGGCTCCACAAACTCCCAGGTCCTGGAATTTATCAACTCAAATGCCCTAGATCAGCTGGTAAACTCCCCTACCAGAGGTGAAAACATATTGGAACTGGTCATCACCAACATGGGCGATAGGTGTTCCACACCAGAGGTCAACCTGTCACTGGTTAGATCAGACCATAAACTAATCACTCTGGATGTCCACAACACACCACCACCTCCAACCAAGGAAACCACAGTGAACATTTTTTCTATAGCAAACTTCACCTTACTTAAGACAGAGGTGGTAAGTTTCACAGCCCCCACGCTAAAGGATAACAGTGTCCAAGATGCAGGAACCTTTACAAATGCACTCTATGAGCACCTACAAGGATGCATGGATCGTGCCATCCCTAGCAAAACCAAGACTCTCTCCCCTAAGAGAAGGAAACCAGTTTGGTGGACCCCTGCCATAAACAGGCTATACAATAGAAGGAGGAAACTCGTTCAGAAAAAAAGCAAATTCCAAGAAGGAAAGACATCCCTGATCAGTATCAGTAAGAAACTAAGGTCTCTCATAAAATCCTCCAAGGCTAACTTCGAAAGAAAAATAGCCAAGGATTCAAAAGATAACCACAAAGCCTTTTTTAGCTATGTCAAGAATCTAAGTGGCAACTCACAGATATGCTCTGAGCTAGTGCAAAATAGCACAAAATATACTGAACCCACTGATATTACCAACATCCTGGCAGATAGATTCAGTGCAAACTTCACACCCCTCTCACCCCCAAAACGGCCCACAACAATACCAGAAATGTGTAGTGTCCTGAAAATCGCAGACGCACAGGTGAAAACAGCCCTTTCAAAAGCCAAAAGCATAGTGTCAATGGGGCCAGATGGTGTCCCAGGCTATGTCTTGCACAAACTACAGAACGAACTAACTACCCCCACCTAAACACACCATTCAATCTCATCCTCTCCACAGGCTACATGCCCATAAAATGGTGCACAGCAATGGTTATTCCGCTCCACAAAGAAGGGGCCACAACTGACCCTGGTAACTATCACCCCATAAGCCTGACGAGCCTGGTCTGCAAGGCTATGGAGCTCATCATCATGGAACTCATTAACAAAGACATTGGGAACCTCCAAACACTTGACCCAACCCAGTTCGGCTTTGTTAAGGGCAGATCATGCCTATTAAACCAGGTTGACTTGTTTGAGACAGTCACCAAGGCCATAGATGAGGGGAAGGCAGTTCACACAGCCTACCTTGACCTCGCCAAGGCTTTTGACACCATTTCCCACTCAGGAATTATAGAAAAACTCACCAGCCTGAACATAAACCCCTACGTCATGAGATGGGTTGCCAACTGGCTTACAGACAGAACTCACACGGTAAGAATAGTGGGCTCCAGGTCCGACTCTAAACCACTCACAAGTGGTATCTCACAAGGCTCGGTCCTTGGACCCCCACTGTTCGGCATATACTTCTCAGAAGTGCAGGCAAACACAGGAGGACTATGGCTAACCAAGTTCACCGATGACTGCAAACTGGGAGCCATAATTGACCCTCCGGCTGACACGGACATTCTCCAAAAGGGCCTTACTGAGACGGACACCTGGTGTCAAAGTCATGGTCTCAAGCTAAATGCCAAAAAAGGCATAGTCATCCTGTTTGGGAAAAACAAAACACCCATGAATTACCACATAGGTGGCAGCCCCCTTAATACAGAAGAGGTAATAAGAGATCTGGGGACCCAGGTAGATAGTAATCTCTCCTTTGACAATCATATTGCCAAAGTAGTTAGGAAATCCTTCTATGTAGCCCATCTAATTACTAAAGGGTTTGCATCTAGAAATAAAGAGGTCATAGTGCCCCTGTACTCGTCACTCATCAGACCCATCATAGAGTACAATGCCCCATTTGGGATGTACCTCACAAGACACTTCCAACAGCTGGAAAGACCACAAAAGTACCAAACCAAGAGGATTACTGGTCTCAAACATATGTCCTATGCAGCCCGACTGGAATAACTCCAGCTGTACTCAGTGGCATATTGCTTACTCAGAGGTGATCTCTGCCTGACTTACAAAGCCATGTCCAACCCACAATTGATGGACATGCTCTACCTAAAGAAATCCAAGTCACTGCGAGCCACTCGGTCTAGTGAGCTAAACCTCGCCACAACAATAAATAGAACATGCTGGAAGGATAGATTCCTGTCACAGAGACTCCCCATGCTTTGGAACAAAATTCCTAACTACATTAGGCAGAGTCCCTCACTAACACTCTTCAAGAGAAACCTTGACGAGTGGATGGGTAACAGAAAATACACCCCTGGGATCACTTCATTGGCTCTTCTTGACAGAGGCTCAGTTAATTAATCAATGGGGTGGCAAAAGCTGACACACTCTGGCTAGGCTTATAAATGCCCTCGGGCAGATAGCCTAGTACCTACCCATGAACCTATGAACCTATCATGATAAATCTTTATTTACAGCTCCCTTCCTATAAAACTCAACAGCTGCTACAATAAACGTTTACAAAATACCTGTAATCACATGCATCGGGTGAAGATGTGTGATTCACCAGCACCACCACAGTTGTTGGTGGGCTGGGTTGAGTATGTATAAAAGACCGATGTGTAGATCTTCCACTTTGCCACTTCCAGTTGCAGTCTCCACCTCCCAGTATCACTGCACTCAGGTTCCTATGACTCCTGCAGAGAGAATAAATTACAGCTATGATGACTGCCCATGCTGTCTGGGCTATGACTAATTGTATCATCCTCCAACACCCTTTCAGTGATCAGTCTTCTGACCTCCCATCTTCCACCATTGCAATGATCAGTATGTCTGGAAGCCTGTTGCAATGATCAGTATGTCTGGAATCCAAAGAAGAAGTAACCATTCTGTAAGAATCATTGGGCTACTGTCTAGTAGTAATTATGCCTTCTCTTCACCTTCCCATCCATTATGTCACAGATTTGGTCTATTGTTCTAGACTCTAGCCCCCTGAAGAATTTCACAATGACATTTGGATGTATTCATGACAATTTCTTTACCAGACAGGACAAATATATTTACAAGGCTCTTTATGTTATTCTACCAGATGTGTTTACATTCTCATCATATCCTTTGCATCCTAGACACATTTACATGATTCATACCTAAGCTGTATTACATTCAATTTAAAACTGACTCTGAACTCAAGACAGCCAAATAGATGAAGTCCTCAGCAATACATCTGTCAGCCCATACCAGCTAACAATTTCCACTACAAAAACTGACCCTATCCTTAACAATTAAATCTAAGGTTGGCTGACCCTATCCATAACAATCAAATCTAAAATTGTCTGACCCTATCCTTAACAATCAAATCTAAGGTTGTCTGATCCTATCCTTAACAATTAAATCTAAGGTTGGCTGACCCTATTCTTAATCAAATCTAAGGTTGTCTGGCCCTATCCTTAACAATCAAATCTAAGGTTGGCTGACTCTGTCCTTAACAATTAAATCTAAGGTTGACTAACCTTATTCTTAACAATTAAATCTATGGTGGACTGCTCCTATCCTTAATTAAATCTAAGGTTGGCTGACCCCATCCTTAATTAAATCTAAGGTAGACTGACCCTATCCTTAACAATAAAATCTAAGGCTGGCTGACCCTATCCTTAACAATAAAATCTAAGGCTGAATGACCCTATCCTTAACAATTAAACCTAACTTAAAATTCACTCTAAACTACAAGAGAGCCAAATGGATGAAGCCCTCAGCAATTCATCTTGCAGCCCATACTAGCTAACAATTTCCACTACAAAAACTGACCCTATCATTATCAATTAAATCTATGGTTGGTTATCCTGTCCTTAGCAATTAAATCTAAAGTTGACTGATCCTATCCTTAACAATTAAATCTAAGGTTGTCTGACACTATCCTTAACAATTAAATCTAAGATAGGGTGACCCTATCCTAAACAATTAAATCTAAGGTAAGGTGACTCTCTCCTAAACAATTAAATCTAAGGTTGACTGACCCTATCCTTAACAGTTAAATCTAAAGTTGCAAAGCTGAGGATCTTAGCATATTACTCCCAGTCATAATCACCACAACTTCTCAGAGGAGCATATTTCTACTTCCACTTGACTGGGAGCATACATTTCCCCTCTTAAAATCACCATAACATCCCATAGTTGTACACCTACTAGAGGAGCCATGCCCCACCCAGTCAAATGAAGTTCTTCCAATTTGCATAAAATCATCCGTCATGATTTATCTTCCTCTTATTCCACATTTAATCATCAGTAACAAGCTATCACCAAGGTGAGGCTCTGACTGAAGCCTTAGTCTGTACCAATCTAAGAAGCTACAGCCGCCTCATAAAGTTTTTGTTGGCATCAGCCACCCAGGGTGTCAGTGCAGCACTCTGCACTCCAGAACAAGGAGAACTGAACCTGAAACTTGATGCAGGACATAAAGGGGACCCAGTAACCACTTTAAACTAAGTGCTGTACTCATGCGAGGGACAGAGTGAAGGACAGAAGAAGGAAGCAGTCTGTTCACTTCATTGGATCCTGCATGAGGAGGCCTGCCTGAGCAGTGCACTTCCATTCATAACCTCAGAACCATGAGCTACCTTTGCTGTCTAAACACTACCTGCTCATGTGCATAATTGAAACCCGACCATCCTTGGGCTAGAAAATCTGCCCTTCATGCCTGCTGAGTCCTCATACCAGCCATCTGCAAAAGAGTGGAAAATGTGGAGACATGGAGAATGTAGTCTGTTATCAAACTACATTTTGCCTGGACTCCCACTCCCAGGAATTACACAAGAACACCTGTATGTATTTTCAATATTTATTTGTAAAACAAAATATACTGCCAATGTAGTCAGAGTATTATCATTCAGTTTATTCTGATTCATTCATTGTAATTATTTGTACACTCTCATATCTTGTACATCCCATGCTCATTTAAGCAAATTATGTCTAAACTGTATTACATTTAGTATATTTATTTATTTATTATTTATTTATTTTACATTTGTTTACCAGGAAAGTCCAACTGGACACAGGTCCATTTTCAGTGGAAGCCTGGGGAGAAAATCTCATAATACAGTCGATAAGTTTTACATAAGACACTTTGATATACACAGTAACAGTTCCTAGTACTATGATAGTATGTAGATTACATAAGACACTTTGATATACACAGTAACAGTTCCTAGTACTATGATAGTATGTAGATTACATAAGACACTTTGATATACACAGTAACAGTTCCTAGTACTATGATACTATATAGATTACATAAGACACTTTGATATACACAGTAACAGTTCCTAGTACTATGATAGTATTTAGATTACATAAGACACTTTGGTATACACAGTAACAGTTCCTAGTACTATGATAGTATTTAGATTACATAAGACACTTTGGTATACACAGTAACAGTTCCTAGTACTATGATAGTATTTAGATTACATAAGACACTTTGGTATACACAGTAACAGTTCCTAGTACTATGATAGTATTTAGATTACATAAGACACTTTGATATACACAGTAACAGTTCCTAGTACTATGATAGTATTTAGATTACATAAGATACTTTGGTATACACAGTAACAGTTCCTAGTACTATGACAGTATTTAGATTACATAAGACACTTTGATATACACAGTAACAGTTCCTAGTACTATGATAGTATTTAGATTACATAAGACACTTTGATATACACAGTAACAGTTCCTAGTACTATGATAGTATTTAGATTACATTAGACACTTTGATATACACAGTAACAATTCCTAGTACTATGATAGTATTTAGATTACATATGACACTGATATACACAGTAACAGTTCATAGTAGTATGATAGTATTTAACTGTGTAAAAGCTAGAGACATTTACATGAAGTATTTCGTTTATGACTTATAACAATTTATATATGTTCTAAAATTGTGAGTAGATATTTGGTATACTATGCAGGTACACAGGACCTCAAAGCTAAGGATGTAATACAGATTGATGTCAAAGATCGGGAAAGGGGTTATTGAAAGTAGAAGAGAGAAGAGAAAGGGTAAATTAGTTGGGGTAGTAATAGGTAGTGTAAAAGATTAAACAGAGTTGTCGCAAGTAGACAGCCAAGATTGTAGAAGGTGGATTTTAAGGCTAAGGATATAATACAGTTGAAGATGGGATGGGGGTTAATAAAAGTAGGAGAGAGAAGGGAAAAGCTATATTAGTGGGAGTAGTAGAATGCTGGGTGAGAGGGAGTTGGTAATAGAGCAGCTGGAAGTATAAAAGAGTAACCTGGGTTGTCATGGTTACAGAGCCATGATTGCTGTAGGTGGGATTTTAAGGCCTTTTTGAAGGAAGCAATGAAAGTTGTGGTGGAGATGTTGGTGGAAGTGTTTGGCAATAGTATTGCTATAGAGAGACATTATCTTTTAAATGCTTAGTTAGCTGAAGGTAAGAAGCCCTAAACCATGCATTCTGCAGCATGTAACAACTAAAAATATATAGCCTGCAAATTGTCCATTTCCTTAAAAAATGTATATGTCCAATTAAATTTAAAGTTGAAAGCTGAAGAGCTTGGTTCAACAGCATGCATAGTAAGGGAGCAAATCTTTTCCCACTTATAATCAACAAAACTTTCCAGAAGACTATTGTTCTACTCCTACTGGTTTGGAAGCATGTATTTCCTCACTTAAAATCACCCAACTTCCTAGAAGAACATAGTCCTAGCAGTTGAGAAACATATATTTCTCCACTTAAATCAGCGTAACTTCTAACAGGACATATTTCTACACCTTCTTGTTGGTGGGCATCCCCCACCCTAAGTACCTTCTGCACCAAAAAAAAAACAAAAAAAAACAAATGGGTGAATGTGTACCTTGTTCCAGGAAATCAGAACATAGTCCTCCACTTGAAAACTTACCACCCTAAGAAAACTCCCATCTAGCAGGCCACATTCATAATTTCAGACAAAGTTTATACAAGCTGCAATCTGTTTTCCCTTTTGTCCACTGACAACCCCTGCTTTTAATGCCATCCTGACTCTTCTGTCTAACCTGACCTGTCTTCCTCACTTTTTCAATCCATCTAGCCCTATTTCTCTACTATTTCAGACATTTCATGTTATTATTATATGCTTTACTTCTCTAAATGTAAATTTCTGTTTAGGTGATCTTTTTCTGAGCCTGCAAAATTGTTTGGGTTAAACAGATCAAGCCCTACCTCCCTTAAACACACATCCTACCTAAACCAAGCTAGGTATGAATCCTCAAAATCTGAATGGCTTAGAATCATAATACCCATTGTCTGATCTGCTTAAGACATCTGCTTATCAACACACTTCTTTGCATTTTAAATCCTTTCATAATTCAAAACATTTATTCAAACCAACCTATACCTAATTATTGACTATATCAAAATAAGATTAGGGAGTTTTTCTTTGGCCACATACTGTCCTCAGTCATCAAATTTTCAGTATCATTTTTAGCTATGCAACTTAAATGCTTAATCCTCAGGTATAAAATAATACTTTGGTGTTGACGAATTCAACTGAGGTCATGCCTTGGAGGCCACTCCAAAATATCTTACATGTTCTAATATCATTATCCAGTTGCTTCCCACTTGGATTAACTCTGTTTCACTTTTTAGACTAGTGCAGATAGGAGTGTCCTTTAAAACACTGCCTTGGTCTCAGGATAAAAAGGAAGCAGGTCAGTTCTCCCTTCATTTAAGAGGTCGAGTCAAAATTGTCCTCATTTCTTCTCTTCCTCAGAAGCTTATCAGTATTATTTGTTACGCTTCATCTTCACTTCTTATCTGATATGTTATAAAAGGTTCCTAGATGACCATCTTTCAGCTCTCTTAATCACATCCACTGATACCTTTTCACTGATCATTTCAGATCCCCACTGAACATGATGGAATGGAGGAAAAATGCATTGGCCAGAATCATACAAGTATTTTTTCATAGCCGTTTTAAACGACTGCCCTTGAAGCCCACATAGGTTGGCTCTAGTAACACTGATTGCATTGGCATCACAGTGTGATGGACCTCCTCAACCATTTATCTAGACAAATAAGCTTGATCTGATTCCTCTTTGAGATGACCTGCTTCCCCTTTATTTATTTTATTGTATTTATCCCTTGTTGAGTAGGTTAGTCTGACTAGTCCAGCAGCCGCTTTTCAGGGGAGGCTTGAGATGATAGTCATACTTACTAGGGAACATTTGACTAGGGTATTGGGGAACTTCCCATACTTTTTCCATAAGTTCCATGGCATCATTTACCTTCACCTGTGCTACCACCAGCTCAAGACAGGTGGGACCAGAGTTTATTGCTTCATCTGAAGGAAGGCACACTAAGGACCACAGCACCCTAACACTGCACTATAGTGTCAGTAAAGGATACTGAATCCAGTCACCTGGGATAGAAATAGAACCTGCAGCTTTCTGATCTTAGTCTGTCTTAGATGCCCTCAATCATAGTTATTTTTGTGTGTTCTTCAATAACCACAAAAATCAATCAAAAATTAGGCTTGCTAAATGTATTCAGATGATTCCTACAGCTTTCTTTTGCTGTTATGTATGAAATCTCCCATCAATGGCTTCCTATGCTGTGGTGATAATGTGCTCACATTGCAGGCCTTGCAAGTGCTATGAAGTCATTTCCTCCATATCATCTAACCTACTTTCATTCTCCAACTCCTCGCACCTTCTGAATGATTACCAACTGGAACTGATTTACCATGCAGCCAAAGACTGAACTCTGCCTTTATGCAACATCATTGACATTGTCTGACTAATAATATGCAAAGAACGACATACCAATTGAGCTATGTGAGATTAACTATTTCATCAAAGCCTGCTGTCCCATAGACTCAGGGGTCATTCAGTTCAATATGTACATCAATGACTGCTTGCCAGATGAAGTATGATTATTTGGTTTGCCATTGTAGTAGCCCACAACACTAACCATTGCTACTAGCTAGACTGGTATGAACTCCAAGAAAATGATATCCTTTGTAATCTTTGGCTCGTCCATTTCTTTGACCATAGACATGCAGACCGCTGTCCACCCATCTCTACTGAGCATGCCAGACCTATGTCTGGCACCAAATCCTCACAACATTCCCAGTTATCCTCCCAAAAAGAAGCTCCATTGTAGTCTTGTAGGCAGGCATTCTTTCCAAGTCAATAAATCCCACCCAACCTGTCAAGTAGTCCCATCCCTGTAATGTTTCTGCTTACCACTTTTAAACTAACTAGCCAAAGTCCTCAGGAGTGCTTTTTGAAACCACCGCTCTACAAAGAAAGTTAAGCAGCTGTATCTTTCATGTTTTTTATCTTGCCTTCCAGAAAACAAGTTTCCCCTCAGAAAGTCAGAAAAGCAAAGATGGAACATCAGTTTCTAAGTCCCAAGACATCAATGTTCTTGTTGAAGCTTCTAACACATACCTTGCCAAAGACAGCCTCTAATTTCTAACATAGCCATGAAATGGCAGTATCTTTGCTACGATACAGTGTCAATGCCCCCTGTTTTGAAGCCTAGTCAACATGTACCATTGGAAAACTATCATAAATTTGGAGTATTAACTAAAAAAAAACAAAAACAAAGAAAAAGTAGGCATGTATTTTTAGTGAATGGGTGAATCATACATTGATATCCTATTGGAGAATGACTATTCTCCAACAGGGGATTAATGTATAGATATCATCCAGCAAAAACACTTTTACCACTGGGATGGCATATTAAGCTGTTGTGAGGCATAGCCTGAAAAAAAATAAACATCTGTCATTTTTTAATGCTTGCTAAATGCAGCTTTGCTATTTAGTGAACAAAAAATAAATGCAAAAGAAAAGAAAATTTAAAAAAGTAGTGTGTGTGTGTGTGTGTGTGTGTGTGTGTGTGTGTGTGTGTGTGTGTGTGTGTGTGTGTGTGTGTGTGTCTGTGTGTGTGTGTGTGTGTGTGTATATATGAAACTGAGAAAGAAATTTACTGAGTGAGTGAGCAAATGAAGTTGAGAGAGAGAGAGTCAGTGACAGAAAAGTCTGTCAACATCCTTGCCAAGAATTCTAGATAAACAAATAAAGAGTGAAAGATGTAAAGTCTGGAATACATTTTAAACATAACCTTAACATTATATCAGCATGTATTTTCTCACCAAAAAGATGTATAACTAAACTATTGTGTCTAGCTTCATTTGCAGTGATCTTCATTAATTTATCACAAAATCAAACATTTTGAAGGGAGAGAGCAAAATTAGGGAAAGCTGATAGGCATGGGGGATTCTAACGTCTCATACTGTATGAATTATTTTCATTTATTTAATCTCAATGAGATATCTAATAATGATGATGTTGATAATAATAATAATAATAATAATAATAATAAACCTCATTTGCGAACCATAATATGCAGGCATAGTCCCTTTTTAAGAGTGACCTGGAAACAATGCCTGGTTAAATGACTTGCTCAAGGTCACACTGTAGGCAATTTAAAGTGTACTCAGTCAAGAAAGGAACTCTTATTGCTGTGCACGTTATGAGTGTTTGTGTATCTGTGCATCTGCATCTCTGTGTCTGTGTTTCTGTCTATAGGAATGTGAGTCTGTCTGAATATCTGTCTGTGCCTGTGTGTGTGTGTGTGTGTGTGTGTGTGTGTGTGTGTGTGTGTGTGTGTGTGTGTGTGTGTGTGTGTGTGTGTGTGTGTGTGTGTGCGTCTGTAGACTTTACTTATATAACTTATATTTTATGTGTATAATACTTCTTCCAACAATTACATTTAATTTGGCAAGTTTGAAACCTTAGGCTGAAGAACTATAAAAAATGTATACACTACTAAATAACTGAAAAATAACATAATGGATAGCAATGATCCAAGTGCATATATGCCCCAGGGTGGGCTTTATCAGAAAATAATGGACCTTCCAAGGGTGGTGAAATCCTCTGCCTGCAATGTCAGTACTCAGAGCACTATGGGTGGTCCATTATTTCCTTGATAATGCCTACCCTGTTGAGCATTATTGCTTCATATCATATAAATAAAATACTTATATCCATACTTTTGCCAGTACAATGCCTCCCTAATCACTGGTAGCTACCTTAGACATATGTTTGTAAACATATGTGGTTATTGACTTTGAAACTCATGTAGTGATGAGTCTATGTATTTTGTGTGCCCATGTGGTTCATGGCTAAAGAAATTGCCTCAAATAAGCTCATCTTCCTTGTCAACAAACAGCAAATAGTTTTCATTCATAAGTTGCTTAGTGACAATGAAATACCAGCTGAATTCCAGTAGTGAATGCAATAAAGTCTATTAAAAAGCATTCACTTGCTGTCGTATAGATCCCACTATGTTGTTAGTCTTGATTTAATTGCACTATCATGTATTATTAGCACTGGCATGAAACATTTTTTTTCATGCAGCAAAACATTAATCACTTGAAATATGCATTTAGTAGTGATTCATATCGCTTAGAATTTGAGCATTAGAGATAGTTAGAAGCATAAAATGAGGGTCCCAACTGTTTTTTTTTTTTTATCATGTTTACTATATGTCATCCTTCAGTTTAGCTGGTAGGAGAGGACTACAGCAAACTGTATAATAAACCTGCTGATTAACAGTATAATCTGGTAAAGTGCATGGCAGCCCTGTCTCGTCCATCAGCCCCAGGAATATAATTTAGATGATTATCTTTGTCACATACCTCATAACCTTCTATAGGCTGTTTGATGTCCACCTGCTTAGACTTGCTAATGAGAAAACTAGGAGGATTAACTGAAGGGTCAGGAAATCAGAGCACAGCACACAGAATGACAAATCTTTGTGACAGGGTATGTGTGTATGCTTGTGCATGTTTGTGTGTGTGAGCAACCTTCCAGCCATATTGAAACAAAAATGAATACATTGCCTTCTGCCTTATAAAAAAGACATGATGGTGTTCACAAATGCAGATATATCCTGTATGTCTGGTATATAACACATGCATGCTGTTAGGTTGTAATGTAAGTATAAAATGCAGAGAAATACTGTATGAAAGCTTCTTACCTATGTGGTCAGAATTACATCAGTACTTACCTTCACTGAAGCAGAACAAAACTGAAATGTTTTGCTAGCTTGGATCCATTTGTTCTCTTTTTAAGTAGTGCAGTGATATATGAAGTAGTTTTACAAAATGAAACACAACACTAATGGAATGTTAACCTCTGTGGGAGCATAGAATGGAGTCTGTGCAGCATCTGATCTATGGGAGCATAGGATGGAGTCTGTACAGAGTCCGATCTGTAGGTGCATAGGACGGACTCTGTGCTTTCTGATCTGTTGGAGCATAGGATAGAATTTGTGCAGTATCTGATCCGTGGGACCATAGGATGGAGTCTGGATAATGTCTGATCTGTAGGTGCATAGGATGGAGTCTGTGCAGAATCTGATCAGATAATTATCCCTTCTTCCATGCAGATATATAAATATTTCATAACAGTAACAAAAATAGCTCAAGTCAATAGGATTTCTAGTAACAGTGAACTGACCCCCCCTTCACTTCTCCTGTCAAGTCCAGGCATTTAACTCACTGAACTAATCTGTGTGGGATTCAACCCAATAAGGAAACGTAAAATTAAGGGCTTTTTGCAGTTTCTGAATGTGGGGTAAGTCCCTAATGCACTTAAACTTATTTATGCCAAGTCAGTGGTCAGACAAACACAAAGCATGGTGAAATCAACCAGAGTGAAGAAATCAAGTCTGGTTCACTTTAGAAACTGCACTGGTAGTGACTTCCTGTAGTAATGTATCAGTGGTATTGAAATCAGTGAATGGCCTGGTGGATGTATAGGGCAGCTTTCTTTACAATGTGCAGAGAGGGCAACTTTCTATTTTACAATATGCATAGACCTCTTAAATGTACAGATATGAGCATTTCAGTTCTCTATTGCTATAATGCTGAGATTTTATGGCATGGCTTTAAATATTGATCCAGTTTACATGAGAAATATGTAATTCAGTTACTTCATTCTTCAAATTATTTTTGCAAGTGGCATTGGTTTATATATTTGCATGTCTATTTATCTATTCATTAATCATAAATTGAAATTGAGAAGTTTCTTTTTCAGTGGAGTTCCTGAGAGAAGGAAATCACCAAAATAAGAACAAGTAATAAAAATATAATGTCACAAGCATGATGTCTGGCATATTAATATGTATTAACAAAGATTTTACAATATAAACATATCTGTAGGGAATAAGATAAACACGTTAGGACAAGAAAATGACATAAAATGACATAACATAGTATGCGTACGTAAAAATAGCAGTAAGAGTTGAAAAAAAACAGATTATCAATACTACCTATATAGCAAACAAAATTGTTGCAGTTTGTTATATTTGATAGTAAGACTGATTCTAGCTATAGTAAGATGCAGAAAAATTATTATATGGCAAGGTAGCTGGTGTGATGAGTATGATACACAGATATACAGAAATTAGTGATATGCTGTAATTAGAAGATAGTGCTTGGTAGTTAGATATGAGACTGCACTGATGTCAGAAGTGGAGGTATCTGAACTGTAAGTCCAATTTCTACAAGATACTGCTTCAGTGAGGACTTCAAAAGCTTCCCACCTGAGATAGACCAGCTGCATTATAAAACCTGAAGTCTCTATACTTCTTGTGAAATTTAAAAATGGCCACTATGTGACCTAGTTAGGCTGTCAGATTTTGGGGGTGGTCTCCACAAGACAGTTTTAGCTAATAAAGGACAATTGGTGGAATGTAATAGCTTATTGACAGAAAACCAATGAGTGATATCAGGGTAGTAAAGACTGTGTAGGGATAAGAGGTGATGCATTCTGTTATGGTGTTCCAAAGGAAACTTCAAAATTGATTTATAAGTTTAGTCAAGTTTATGAAATAATGGAGAGGAAACAGACGTGAAGGGATGAGAACAATACATACATGATGACGTATGTAGGATGTTGTGCTGATGGCTTGGTACTAGCCTTTAAAAAGGCTCTGATAAAATGTGACTAGTTTTGCATTTGCCTTAGTAATTTGCTCCCTTACCTAACTGAAGCTCACGTTTTATTTACATCAAGAATGCACCCAAGGAGCTTACCAGAAGCAACCTTTTCCATGATGAGTCAAGCCCTGTTATGGTTAATTTGGGACCTTAACCACTGAGGCATGTTTGAAAGATGCCCAGTGAAGGCAATTAAGACTGGCATATAAAATGATTCAGAGAGAAAAAGACAAGGACTTGTCTTATTAATGTATTGAGCTATGTATCCATGGAGACTTGTCAATATGGCAGGGAATAGGACTATTCTTAAAGCTTGCTTTTAGCAGACTCTGGGGAACATGTCATTAGGGTCATACTGCAGTTATTATCACATTGAACTTTCTTCTGTGAGTTGTAATACGATGTGGTCCTTTCTATTCTCTTTCTAATGGTTCTCATTTCCATTCATGGCACGTTCAATATGATGTTTCTGTGTTCTTTAAATGTGGGTGAAGCCTCACTTTTTCAATTTGCAGTAATAGTTTTCCATGCTATAGCAAGTAGTGTCCATAACAGTGAACACTTTGTTCTAGCAACACATTGGGGCATGGAAGCATTAAAAAAAATCAAAGATTTAGACAAATGTAAATTATCATTAAAAACCATTTGGAAGAAAAAAAATTACTTAACTCTTTATCCCAAAATGGATTAAGTAAATGACAATGATAAAACATGTCTCCAATCTGCTCTTAAGTTCCTTTTACATCTCCAACATCCTATATATTGTTACAACATTATTTACATTCTGTGTGGTGTTTGTTATAAAGGACTTATGAATAAATTTATGTGTGAACAGTTTCATTGCAATGAAAGAGGTTTGCCTTGTGGAGAGAAGAATTAATTTCTTGTTGCTGCCATTTGGCATTTGATTGTTTATTGTATTACGGTAGTCCCAAAGATTCTCTGTATGATATAATTTTGTTTTCTTAATTATTTTATAGATGTTTGGTAAGGAACCTTTTCCATGAACAGCTTGTGTTGTTAAAAACTCTCACTTTAACATCACAGCAAAAGACAACACCACTATATGCCCAATTGAACACACCAAATTGCTAGGAGTGGAAATAGACAATAAACTAAAATTTTACATTCACATATCCATGACCATAAAAAAGTCCACAAAAAACTAGGAGCGTTATACAGAAATAAGCATTTTCTCACCAAAGCAGCAAAGATTTCAATAGCAAATTCCCACCTTATCTCCACCCTACTTTATGCCTCTCCAATATAGACCGACCTAAGGCAATGCGATCTAAACAAGCTAGAGACCTGCTACAACAAAATCACCAAATTCACCACAGGGGTATCCTACCATAGTCACCACTGTCTCTCACTTGCTGAACTGGGCTGGCTTGAACTCCCTCACCTCCTTCAGTGGTATCAACTCTCACTCGCCCACAAACTAGTAAACCATCCACTAAATGTCCCATCCCTCCAGAATCTACTCCAACCCTATTGCACCACCAGACCACTAAGATCCAGCAACAAAAATCACTTGCAGATCACTAAAGCCAATAACTCTGCTGGTGAAGCACTATTCTCTTGCACCATAGCCAAATTATGGAACTCTCTTCCACCCACAATTACCTTCGTACCATCATGCACCCACTTCAAAACTTTACTAAAAGTGCACCTAAAAACATGCTGGCTATGCCCTTGCAACTCCCACTCTAATATCACCCACCTCATCCAACTGTTAATCGCTATGTAATCCAATGTAACTACTGTCTGTTTATTTTAACTGTGGAGCTTTTCTCACCGGGCCTCTGCTGAAAATGGACCTACGTCCAGTCGGACACTCCCAGTCAACAAATGTAAATAAATAAATAAATAAAAAGACCAAGTGTTCTATAAATTTAGGTATATTTTGTCGTATTGTTAATTGCATTGTCTCTGTTCTGTTTAAAACGTACTCTCTTATATCATGTATGCTTGGCCATAGATCATTACTTAAATTAAATTATTTTTTTTATTTATTCCATTGTTAAAACTTTTCCAGAGTCTAGTAACTGATGCTTTTTAAGAGTCTTGATTATATCTACATCAAACATTTTAATAATATTATTTTGTGTGCAGGCAATAAGATATAATAAGAATGACCAAGCTTTTATGTTGGAATTCCTATTCATAAGGGTTTTATATCCTTTTCATATGTTTTTTATAAACTTAGAATTATGTGTTTCTGTTTGTTTTCTGTAAAATGCTCTCTTATCAACCAAAGAATATTTGATACCATCTCAGTATATTGTGATGGTAATGTAAGACCTAATTTTAGCCATATCTGTTCATGTATGTATTTCCATCTGGCAGAGTAAGCAATATTTACACATTATGACATTGTTTTATACTAGATGACAGTGCATATATTTCTATATCTGGAAGACTGATTACTCCTGCTTTTTAAGTAATGATTCAGAGCTATTCTGGGTTTATAGATACGTCTATTTATCTATTCATTAATCATAAATTGAAATTGAGAAGTTTCTTTTTCAGTGGAGTTCCTGAGAGAGGGAAATCACCAAAATAAGAACAAGTAATAAAAATATAATGTCCCAAGCATGATGTCTGGCATATTAATATGTATTAACAAAGATTTTACAACATAAACATATCTGTATTGAATAAGACAAACAAGTTAGGACAAGAAAATGACATAAAATGACATAACATAGTATGCGTACGTAAAATAGCAGTAAGAGTTGAAAAAACAGATTATCAATACTACCTATATAGCAAACAAAATTGTTGCAGTTTGTTATATTTGATAGTAAGACTGATTCTAGCTATAGTAAGATGCAGAAAAATTATTATATGGAAAGGTAGCTGGTGTGATGAGTATGATACACAGATATACAGAAATTAGTGATATGCTGTAATTAGAAGATAGTGCTTGGTAGTTAGATATGAGACTGCACTGATGTCAGAAGTGGAGGTATCTGAACTGTAAGTCCAATTTCTACAAGATACTGCTTCAGTGAGGACTTCAAAAGCTTCCCACCTGAGATAGACCAGCTGCATTATAAAACCTGAAGTCTCTATACTTCTTGTGAAATTTAAAATGGCCACTATGTGACCTAGTTAGGCTGTCAGATTTTGGGGTGGTCTCCACAAGACAGTTTCAGCTAATAAAGGACAATTGATGGAATGTAATAGCTTATTGACAGAAAACCAATGAGTGATATCAGGGTAGTAAAGACTGTGTAGGGATAAGAGGTGATGCATTCTGTTATGGTGTTCCAAAGGAAACTTCAAAATTGATTTATAAGTTTAGTCAAGTTTATGAAATAATGGAGAGGAAACAGACATGAAGGGATGAGAACAATACATACATGATGACGTATGTAGGATGTTGTGCTGATGGCTTGGTACTAGCCTTTAAAAAGGCTCTGATAAAATGTGACTAGTTTTGCATTTGCCTTAGTAATTTGCTCCCTTACCTAACTGAAGCTCACGTTTTATTTACATCAAGAATGCACCCAAGGAGCTTACCAGAAGCAACCTTTTCCATGATGAGTCAAGCCCTGTTATGGTTAATTTGGGACCTTAACCACTGAGGCATGTTTGAAAGATGCCCAGTGAAGGCAATTAAGACTGGCATATAAAATGATTCAGAGAGAAAAAGACAAGGACTTGTCTTATTAATGTATTGAGCTATGTATCCATGGAGACTTGTCAATATGGCAGGGAATAGGACTATTCTTAAAGCTTGCTTTTAGCAGACTCTGGGGAACATGTCATTAGGGTCATACTGCAGTTATTATCACATTGTACTTTCTTCTGTGAGTTGTAATACGATGTGGTCCTTTCTATTCTCTTTCTAATGGTTCTCATTTCCATTCATGGCACGTTCAATATGATGTTTCTGTGTTCTTTAAATGTGGGTGAAGTCTCACTTTTTCAATTTGCAGTAATAGTTTTCCATGCTATAGCAAGTAGTGTCCATAACAGTGAACACTTTGTTCTAGCAACACATTGGGGCATGGAAGCATTAAAAAAAAATCAAAGATTTAGACAAATGTAAATTATCATTAAAAACCATTTGGAAGAAAAAAAATTACTTAAGTCTTTATCCCAAAATGGATTAAGTAAATGACAATGATAAAACATGTCTCCAATCTGCTCTTAAGTTCCTTTTACATCTCCAACATCCTATATATTGTTACAACATTATTTACATTCTGTGTGGTGTTTGTTATAAAACACTTATGAATAAATTTATGTGTGAACAGTTTCATTGCAATGAAAGAGGTTTACCTTGTGGAGAGAAGTATTAATTTCTTGTTGCTGCCATTTGGCATTTGATTGTTTATTGTATTACGGTAGTCCCAAAGATTCTCTGTATGATATAATTTTGTTTTCTTAATTATTTTATAGATGTTTGGTAAGGAACCTTTTCCATGAACAGCTTGTGTTGTTAAAAACTCTCACTTTAACATCACAGCAAAAGACAACACCACTATATGCCCAACCGAACACACCAAATTGCTAGGAGTGGAAATAGACAATAAACTAAAATTTGACATTCACATATCCATGACCATAAAAAAGTCCACAAAAAACTAGGAGCGTTATACAGAAATAAGCATTTTCTCACCAAAGCAGCAAAGATTTCAATAGCAAATTCCCACCTTATCTCCACCCTACTTTATGCCTCTCCAATATAGACCGACCTAAGGCAATGCGATCTAAACAAGCTAGAGACCTGCTACAACAAAATCACCAAATTCACCACAGGGGTATCCTACCATAGTCACCACTGTCTCTCACTTGCTGAACTGGGCTGGCTTGAACTCCCTCACCTCCTTCAGTGGTATCAACTCTCACTCGCCCACAAACTAGTAAACCATCCACTAAATGTCCCATCCCTCCAGAATCTACTCCAACCCTATTGCACCACCAGACCACTAAGATCCAGCAACAAAAATCACTTGCAGATCACTAAAGCCAATAACTCTGCTGGTGAAGCACTATTCTCTTGCACCATAGCCAAATTATGGAACTCTCTTCCACCCACAATTACCTTCGTACCATCATGCACCCACTTCAAAACTTTACTAAAAGTGCACCTAAAAACATGCTGGCTATGCCCTTGCAACTCCCATTCTAATATCACCCACCTCATCCAACTGTTAATCGCTATGTAATCCAATGTAACTACTGTCTGTTTATTTTAACTGTGGAGCTTTTCTCACCGGGCCTCTGCTGAAAATGGACCTACGTCCAGTCGGACACTCCCAGTCAACAAATGTAAATAAATAAATAAATAAAAAGACCAAGTGTTCTATAAATTTAGGTATATTTTGTCGTATTGTTAATTGCATTGTCTCTGTTCTGTTTAAAACGTACTCTCTTATATCATGTATGCTTGGCCATAGATCATTACTTAAATTAAATTATTTTTTTTATTTATTCCATTGTTAAAACTTTTCCAGAGTCTAGTAACTGATGCTTTTTAAGAGTCTTGATTATATCTACATCAAACATTTTAATAATATTATTTTGTGTGCAGGCAATAAGATATAATAAGAATGACCAAGCTTTTATGTTGGAATTCCTATTCATAAGGGTTTTATATCCTTTTCATATGTTTTTTATAAACTTAGAATTATGTGTTTCTGTTTGTTTTCTGTAAAATGCTCTCTTATCAACCAAAGAATATTTGATACCATCTCAGTATATTGTGATGGTAATGTAAGACCTAATTTTAGCCATATCTGTTCATGTATGTATTTCCATCTGGCAGAGTAAGCAATATTTACACATTATGACATTGTTTTTATACTAGATGACAGTGCATATATTTCTATATCTGGAAGACTGATTACTCCTGCTTTTTAAGTAATGATTCAGAGCTATTCTGGGTTTATAGATACGTCTATTTATCTATTCATTAATCATAAATTGAAATTGAGAAGTTTCTTTTTCAGTGGAGTTCCTGAGAGAGGGAAATCACCAAAATAAGAACAAGTAATAAAAATATAATGTCCCAAGCATGATGTCTGGCATATTAATATGTATTAACAAAGATTTTACAACATAAACATATCTGTATTGAATAAGACAAACAAGTTAGGACAAGAAAATGACATAAAATGACATAACATAGTATGCGTACGTAAAAATAGCAGTAAGAGTTGAAAAAAACAGATTATCAATACTACCTATATAGCAAACAAAATTGTTGCAGTTTGTTATATTTGATAGTAAGACTGATTCTAGCTATAGTAAGATGCAGAAAAATTATTATATGGAAAGGTAGCTGGTGTGATGAGTATGATACACAGATATACAGAAATTAGTGATATGCTGTAATTAGAAGATAGTGCTTGGTAGTTAGATATGAGACTGCACTGATGTCAGAAGTGGAGGTATCTGAACTGTAAGTCCAATTTCTACAAGATACTGCTTCAGTGAGGACTTCAAAAGCTTCCCACCTGAGATAGACCAGCTGCATTATAAAACCTGAAGTCTCTATACTTCTTGTGAAATTTAAAAATGGCCACTATGTGACCTAGTTAGGCTGTCAGATTTTGGGGGTGGTCTCCACAAGACAGTTTCAGCTAATAAAGGACAATTGATGGAATGTAATAGCTTATTGACAGAAAACCAATGAGTGATATCAGGGTAGTAAAGACTGTGTAGGGATAAGAGGTGATGCATTCTGTTATGGTGTTCCAAAGGAAACTTCAAAATTGATTTATAAGTTTAGTCAAGTTTATGAAATAATGGAGAGGAAACAGACATGAAGGGATGAGAACAATACATACATGATGACGTATGTAGGATGTTGTGCTGATGGCTTGGTACTAGCCTTTAAAAAGGCTCTGATAAAATGTGACTAGTTTTGCATTTGCCTTAGTAATTTGCTCCCTTACCTAACTGAAGCTCACGTTTTATTTACATCAAGAATGCACCCAAGGAGCTTACCAGAAGCAACCTTTTCCATGATGAGTCAAGCCCTGTTATGGTTAATTTGGGACCTTAACCACTGAGGCATGTTTGAAAGATGCCCAGTGAAGGCAATTAAGACTGGCATATAAAATGATTCAGAGAGAAAAAGACAAGGACTTGTCTTATTAATGTATTGAGCTATGTATCCATGGAGACTTGTCAATATGGCAGGGAATAGGACTATTCTTAAAGCTTGCTTTTAGCAGACTCTGGGGAACATGTCATTAGGGTCATACTGCAGTTATTATCACATTGTACTTTCTTCTGTGAGTTGTAATACGATGTGGTCCTTTCTATTCTCTTTCTAATGGTTCTCATTTCCATTCATGGCACGTTCAATATGATGTTTCTGTGTTCTTTAAATGTGGGTGAAGTCTCACTTTTTCAATTTGCAGTAATAGTTTTCCATGCTATAGCAAGTAGTGTCCATAACAGTGAACACTTTGTTCTAGCAACACATTGGGGCATGGAAGCATTAAAAAAAAATCAAAGATTTAGACAAATGTAAATTATCATTAAAAACCATTTGGAAGAAAAAAAATTACTTAAGTCTTTATCCCAAAATGGATTAAGTAAATGACAATGATAAAACATGTCTCCAATCTGCTCTTAAGTTCCTTTTACATCTCCAACATCCTATATATTGTTACAACATTATTTACATTCTGTGTGGTGTTTGTTATAAAACACTTATGAATAAATTTATGTGTGAACAGTTTCATTGCAATGAAAGAGGTTTACCTTGTGGAGAGAAGTATTAATTTCTTGTTGCTGCCATTTGGCATTTGATTGTTTATTGTATTACGGTAGTCCCAAAGATTCTCTGTATGATATAATTTTGTTTTCTTAATTATTTTATAGATGTTTGGTAAGGAACCTTTTCCATGAACAGCTTGTGTTGTTAAAAACTCTCACTTTAACATCACAGCAAAAGACAACACCACTATATGCCCAACCGAACACACCAAATTGCTAGGAGTGGAAATAGACAATAAACTAAAATTTGACATTCACATATCCATGACCATAAAAAAGTCCACAAAAAACTAGGAGCGTTATACAGAAATAAGCATTTTCTCACCAAAGCAGCAAAGATTTCAATAGCAAATTCCCACCTTATCTCCACCCTACTTTATGCCTCTCCAATATAGACCAACGTAAGGCAATGCGATCTAAACAAGCTAGAGACCTGCTACAACAAAATCACCAAATTCACCACAGGGGTATCCTACCATAGTCACCATTGTCTCTCACTTGCTGAACTGGGCTGGCTTGAACTCCCTCACCTCCTTCAGTGGTATCAACTCTCACTCGCCCACAAACTAGTAAACCATCCACTAAATGTCCCATCCCTCCAGAATCTACTCCAACCCTATTGCACCACCAGACCACTAAGATCCAGCAACAAAAATCACTTGCAGATCACTAAAGCCAATAACTCTGCTGGTGAAGCACTATTCTCTTGCACCATAGCCAAATTATGGAACTCTCTTCCACCCACAATTACCTTCGTACCATCATGCACCCACTTCAAAACTTTACTAAAAGTGCACCTAAAAACATGCTGGCTATGTCCTTGCAACTCCCACTCTAATATCACCCACCTCATCCAACTGTTAATCGCTATGTAATCCAATATAACTACTGTCTGTTTATTTTAACTGTGGAGCTTTTCTCCCCGTGCCTCTGCTGAAAATGGACCTACGTCCAGTCGGACACTCCCAGTCAACAAATGTAAATAAATAAATAAATAAAAAGACCAAGTGTTCTATAAATTTAGGTATATTTTGTCGTATTGTTAATTGCATTGTCTCTGTTCTGTTTAAAACGTACTCTCTTATATCATGTATGCTTGGCCATAGATCATTACTTAAATTAAATTATTTTTTTTATTTATTCCATTGTTAAAACTTTTCCAGAGTCTAGTAACTGATGCTTTTTAAGAGTCTTGATTATATCTACATCAAACATTTTAATAATATTATTTTGTGTGCAGGCAATAAGATATAATAAGAATGACCAAGCTTTTATGTTGGAATTCCTATTCATAAGGGTTTTATATCCTTTTCATATGTTTTTTATAAACTTAGAATTATGTGTTTCTGTTTGTTTTCTGTAAAATGCTCTCTTATCAACCAAAGAATATTTGATACCATCTCAGTATATTGTGATGGTAATGTAAGACCTAATTTTAGCCATATCTGTTCATGTATGTATTTCCATCTGGCAGAGTAAGCAATATTTACACATTATGACATTGTTTTTATACTAGATGACAGTGCATATATTTCTATATCTGGAAGACTGATTCCTCCTGCTTTTTAAGTAATGATTCAGAGCTATTCTGGGTTTATTATAATACCATAAGAAGTTTATCATTAATTTATTAAATTGTTTTATGAAAGATTTAGGAGAAGGGATAGAAAAGGCTTGTATGAAGTATAATATTTTTGGAAAAAATAATCATTTTAATTACACAATGCCTGTCCTCCATTATAAATAAAAAATATTTATTCTATTTTTGAATGGGTGTTTTAATGTCATTTAGAATATTAGAGTAGTCTAGTGTTATTGTCTTATCTAGTTCATCTGTTAATGTAACCCCTAAGTATTTTATTTTATTGTCAGCAGCTGTATAGTTATAAAAATCCTTATCTACGTTTTTCTTACTAGAATTTATAAGTCACATATGTGTCTTATTTTCATTAAATGTAAGGCCCGAGAGTTTCTGAAAGAGTTCAATTAAATTTAATAGAGTTTTTAGAGAGGTGTTACCATCCTTTAAGGTTAACAAAATATTATCTGCAAACAAATGAAACTTCATTTCCTGACTATTGTCAGTTTGTAAACCCTTAATATTCTTATCCATTCAAATATAATTTGCAAAAGGTTTGATTACTGATGGGCATGATTTAAAGACACGTGAACAGAAGACAATCTTTAGAAGTTTATGCATTTGAACCAGGATGAATTGTTTGATGGTGCCTGAAGACCTCAGTTTATGTGTACAGTAAATGGAAGTAAACTGAAGCACTTGGGTTACATGAAAGTACCAGCTGGAGTACCTGATATAATTTTCTGAATAAACTACAAAATGCCTTAGTAAAGGAAATGTATGTTAAAAACAAATCACTAAAAAAAATAAAAGGTTCATTCTGTGTGTTTCACTTGTTATTGGAAAAAACAATAAGAAATTAAATGTTTTCATTCTCCCTTTTGCCAGATACTTCATTTGAACTGCTAGTATGAAAAACAAATCTGTTTTGTAACATTCCAAACAAGACGTGAGGTGCCTTAACCAAATCATGTATAAAACATGAACTCTAAATCTTCATTTACAGCAATATGCAATAAAACCTGATTTTAACAACTTCCTTAAATGAATCAGCAAAATACTAAGATTTCCTGTCCTGGACAACCCAGAACATTCTATGGATACCATCATTCTGGGTGATACCAATATAAACTGGCAATCTCTCATCTCTAGCTACCCATCAAATAGTATAAACTTATATAAGTTTACCCAACTTATAACAGTCCCAACACATAGTAAACAAACTAAATCAACCCTAGACTGGGTACTTGTCAAACACCCTCATAAATATATCCATACAGGAATTCTCCCTAATATCTCAGGGGATCACTTACCCGTCTTCACCCATAGAACCCATATGCAACTTACAAAATCGCATTTGTATAGAACTTCTAAAAATCTTACCCATTTCAGTCAAAGGACTCTTATAGAAACTTTAAAAGCCCACAGTTGGTACCCTATTAAAACTATTCCTCTGGATGACGCTGTAAATTACTTCAACAATGTCTTTATTACTATAGCCAACAGCCTCGTCCCCATGTGAACTAGAAGAATTAAGCATAATCATGCCCCATGGCTTACAAAAAATACTAAACAGACTCTCATTGCTAGGGATAAAGCCTGGAATGAATGGGACAAAAATAGAACCCCAAAAAGTGAAATAAAATACAAACAACTTCGTAACAATGCCAAAATACTAGTCATTACTGACAAGAAAAATTACTTCTCCACTCAGACTATAAAACCAGCAACCTCAAAACCTTTTGGAAATCTATTTCCTCACTCCTCAATCCAGGTACTCAGCAAAATCCAAAACCAGCTCCTGAAAAAGACCCACAAGAAACTGCCCAAGCCTTTAACACTGACTTTATTGAAACCATTCAAAAACTTGTCAGTGATTTCTCTACTCAAACAAACTTTAACTCTAATAGTTCAGAAAGCAACACGAATCTCTCAGCTCTGAAAGCTAACTCACTTCTCCCCCCTGTAAATGACATTACTAACTGCAGCCCACCCCCCCCCATAAATGACACCACAAACTGTAGTCCACCTGCACCAGCATTTACAATACAACCTGCGCCTGCATCCCTGGTGCATACATTGCTAACTAAACTCAAACCATGTTCCCTCTCTGCAGACGGACTTCCTGCAGATTGCCTACAACTTGCTGCAGATGCTATTGCATATCCTGTCAGCATTCTTATCAACCATTCCATCTCCGAATCATGTGTCCCTCAACTTTGGAAAAACTTCATTATAACACCATTACATAAAGGTGGCAACACCAATGATTTCTGTAATTACCGTCCCATTATAACACCATTACATAAAGGTGGCAACACCAATGATTTCTGTAATTACCGTCCCATTATAACACCATTACATAAAGGTGGCAACACCAATGATTTCTGTAATTACTGTCCCCCCTCTATACTCCAGCCTTTATCTAAAATACTAGAGAAGTGTATCTATACACAGTTGTTAAACCATCTCACTAGCAATAACCTACTTGCCCCCACCCAACATGGCTTTTGCCCTGCCCACAGTACAACCACAGCCCTATTGTCTTTCACCAATACTGTAAACACAGCTTTAGATGTTGGCCTACTAACTTCAGTTATTTTACTAGACCTATCTAAGGCTTTTGATACAGTATCACACCCTAAACTACTACTACAAATCAAATTCCTAAATTGCTCTTCACACACACTAGCTTGGTTTTCCAACTACTTTTCTGACAGGAAAAAGTCTGTCAAATGACAAAACAAGCAATCCGAATATCTCATAACCAAAACTGGAGTTCCCCAAGGGTCCATTCTTGGCCCGTTACTATTTAACATATTCATTAATAACCTACACAAAGCATCCCATATTAGTACCCTCATTCAGTACGCAGATGACTCAGCAATAATCACCTCTGCCAACAACCTATCAGATCTCCAACTTCTAACACAAAAAGCCTTTACTTCTGTTGAATCCTGGCTAAATGACACCCAACGTTTTCTCAACCCAAAAAAAATATATAAACTCTTAATATTTTCATCAAAACCTCTAACTCAAGATTTCAAGATCTTTTCCCAAAACAAAACTGAAAACTGAACTAGTAAAATCATCAAAACGTCTGGCTATTATAATTGCTGACAAACTCTCCTTTGAAAATCATATTCATAATACAGTCAAGAAGACCCATTTCAAACTTGGTAAGCTGTATAGGCACAAGCCTTTTATTGATATGCCCACCAAGATAAAACTGGCTAAGATTCTACTCCTCCCTAATCTTCTTTATGGTACCCCCATTTTCACTAACCTACACACAACTCTCAAGAACAAATTACAGTCCTGCTACTACAAAACAGTAAAATGTGCCAGCGGTCTGCCAGCTAGAACACACCACTGCCAAGCCTTAAAATGTTTAAACTGGCTTGAATTTTCCCAATTATCTACAATACTCCCAGCTAACACTCACCCACAAACTACTAAATAACCCTGACTATTGCCCATCTCTTCAAACCATGCTACAAACATATACCCCAACTAGACATCTCAGGTCTTCTAATAAACAACTCCTAAGCATATCAAAACCCAACAAACATGCAGCCGCAGGACAAAGCCTTTTTCCTTCACCATTGCCAAACTTTGTAACGCTCTACCCTCTTCTATCACTCAAACAAATTCCATCAAAGCTTTCAAAACTGCACTAAAATGCCATTACCTTGATAATCAAACATGTTCCTGCAACAACCGGCCTAAACCACCATGACTATAACAAGTTCAATAGACACCATCTAATAATATTCCTTAATTATTCATTCACCAATTTGCACTCTTCCCATTTTATAGCTTGGTCCTAGATTTACTCCATTACAAGTTGTTTGGACTTCCTTAGCAGCTTAGCAGATTAACCCTGTCCTTGGATTGTCTAACTGTATGACAAAAAAAACCCCACTGAATATATTTGTACATACCTTTGTAATAAATGCTTATTCTAAATAGCAGATGATAGAATGTCTCTCTATTCTTTGTAACTGTAGTGTGAGCTTATATAATTATTATGTTTTGCCTCATTGCAACGGTTCTTCAGCTTCTTTATATACTGTATAAGACTGCGGTGGTGGTGCTGCGGTAGCGTGTCGCCTCACAGTAAGACGTCCTGTCCAATTCTCAGTTAGAGCGTCTTCTGTGTGGAGACATGCGTGAATGGGCGTACCTTCGTTGAAGGTTGTGCATCAGGGCTGGCAACTCGGCACGTAAAAATCTACTGCCAATCATTAGCGGACCGGAGTTCCGCTGTGGAGACCCCTAACCGGGAAAAGCCGAAAGACACAACAACAACTTCTTGATAGAATGATATGCCATTTCTTTGCAACTTTTATTCAGAGATTTTCTTCCCGGGCTTCCACTGAAAATGGATCACTGATCCAGTGGACTTTCCCGGTTACCAAATGCCGATAAATATCAATAAATAAATACATAAATTTTATGCAAAGAAATTAAGATTAAATTATGTGGCAGTGTATATTAAAATTAAGTCTAAAAGTTATAACATTTAGAATAATAATAAAGATTAAAATGTAATTTGCAGTTGGGTGTTTTTTTAAACAACTTTAATTCAATCACAGCTGAAACAATGACACAGGTACTCATACATTAGTAGAAAAGAAAATGAACCATAGTGATATTTCTCATTATTTTTGAATCTTCAGAACTATCTGTATTAGTCTCAAAATTGATGATTCACCAGTTTCAATTTTAGTAAACATTTTATATTAGTATTCTCACTTAAATAGGTCTAGGGCCTTGTATTCAAAACAAGTTGCTATTCATTGTCTTTTTTATATCCAACAGACTGCTGGAATCCCTGCTTTGACATTCAAATATACATTGTCAGTAACAAAACAAATAATTTCTTAAATTTTCTACAAATAGTTGTGTTTGAATAGACCATTATTAATACTCTTCATTCATATAACATAGAAGTGATCACGTATTCACTGGGATAGCTTTTGTGTAATTTTATCTACCTAGAAACTGTTACAGCTAGAACACAGTGCTATATACACTACTCCTGTATATTGATTAATATAATGATTAATCAGTCTCTAAATCCTTGTGTATGGTGAGGCAGAGAGTCCTTCATTAATAAATCTACAATATGGACAGCATCCACACCTATAAGTCTCCGCAGATTTTAGTGGCATAGTCCTAAAAAATCTTTTGTTCAACACCCTCCAACAAATATTTTATATCATGTCTAGTTTTATTAAAGTGACTTTTGTAAATTTTCTAGTTTTGTTTTACATGTGTTGGGATGGTAATACTACTTAGCACAGCAGTAGCTGCTATGTGTGCTGTCTTTATTTTTCCTAGCTGAACCTGTCAACACTGAGTTCTGTTGGGATTCTGATACTTATTTTTGTGACCCCCCCCCTCCCTGAATGATATGTTAGGTAAACAGTGCTATGTTAGAGATTGAAGTTTTGAAGCATGACATTCTGTTTTTCAATGACTTATTCTTCTGTTTTCATGAACTTCAACTGTGACAGGATAAAAACAATATAAGTACATTGAAATTCAGTTTGTATCTAAACCGTATTGGACTGGGTGCTTTACTAATTTACATGGTAATATATGGAATTACTGCTAAGCTTGTGCAGTTGTGAAATGGGCTGTATCTGTGCATTGTATTCCTGGTCACCTCATGCTTGTTACAATTCCTTTGTTATTTATTTATTTGGAATTTAACCAAATATGTTTATTAGTGAAAATTCATAAATACATATCCAAAGCCATTATAAGATTGTCAGATAATGAATGTAACACGAAGATAACACAAACAAAATTGAAACCAGAACTCAAGTTTAACCAAACTCCATATGCAATATAGAAAAATAATATAAAATGACCGGCTTATTGAAGTTTATACACAAAAATACTCCCGTATGCTGACCACTTCTGCATGTCAATAGCTTGATGAAACCATTTCATTAGTTTATAGTGGAATTTATGAAATTATTTGAAAACTATTGTAGTGATGGTTTTACAGTGTGTTAACAATAAGGACAAAAATGTAGAAACTGCAGTTAATACCCAAAAATAATCAGTACTGCACAAGTGAACCATATCAGAAGGTATACCAAGCAACCAGAATTTGATGTCCAAAATGTCTGTTAACGGAGCAGAAAGTGCCCAGGCTACCCTATCCTGTACCTTCTTCCTTAACTTCTGGTATGTGTGGACAATACTACAGAAAATGACTATAATTACCCTGGGGACAATGACAGTGCCGACATACATCATTGGCTGATTGCCCCCTATTTCTGTAACACCACAGGTGAAAGGTACCATTGATAAAGTTATTTGATAAAGCAAATCTGGACAAAATTGACCATCTATCATCTCATGTAGTCATAAAAGAGTGTAGTCACTCCAACTGGATAATTTTTAATCCAACATACTGTTTCAGATATGTAAGTATTGCATTACTAACTGTGAACTATTATCCAAAAGCCTAGCATAGAAAAAAGCATTCAGTTTGGAGGGTATAATCTGGGAAGTACCTATGGTGACCTCAACAGCAGAGGGTAAGTCTAGAGATCCTCTTTGTCTTATAACCACAAAGCATAAAATATCCCTCAGCTGAAAAAGCTGAAGCTTGCAGTATGGGGAAGCCAACCAAAATTTATGTCCAGGATTTGATCGAGGACCAATTTTTAGACTAATTGTCCTAATGCCTGCCTCAATTCATCTGTCGTACCAGAAACATTCCCCTGTAATTCAAAGTGTTGGTTGGACCACTGAAAAGTATTAATTATAATAATGGGAACTTTATTGATTTAACCCTAGTAGTCTCCTTCTCAATCTATAGATCCATACTACCTGAATCCCAAGTTTTGTAAGAAGGTGTGCTTAATCTTGTAGTATCATTCAAAAACCAATGTAGATGTTCAAACTCCAACCATACTGGTTGAGAGGGACCTCTCACTCTCAGATAACTAGAACAGATAATAGCCTTCCTGCAGGTCAGGAAATACAGGATTCCATTTCCCATGTGTTTCCTAGTAACATATAACATCTGACAGCAGATCCTGGGTCTTCTACCTTCCAAAACATAGTCAAAAATCATATTCTGTAACTTCGTTATCAGTGGGGAGAGCATTAATTGTGGTAAATACCTTAACTAAAAGAGTATTTTTGGGAGAAGAAATAATTTAATGGCCTGGAATCTTGTCAGAAAGTAAAAGTGAGATTTTTTTTCCATCTCATAACTGACCTGGTCATATAGTTGGCATTGGGAGGAATGTTACATTCATCTTACCTCCTGGAACTGAGAATAGATAATCTGGTAAAAAGGAAAAAAAAAAAAGTCTTCTGTCTGTTAGCCACCAAGCCCTTGGACTGCACCAAAGAGCCCAGTTCCTGTAAAACAGGTGCGGCATACCTCTTGGGTCACAAAACTAGATTGCACAGTCATCGGCAAACCAAGTGACAAACTGATGGTACTTCAGCCTCTCATTAATGCAGACTGTTTGAAATTTCAAAGATTGATACCTATTAGTAACAGAGACAACATGTACAAAATGTAAGGGGACAAAATGCATCCCTACCTATTCTCTCTGCAAGCCGCGATGCTACAGTGGTAGCATTGTTGCTTCACAGCAAGAGGTTCTCCTGTTTGATTCTCGGCTGGAGTGCCTTCTGTGTGGAGTCTGCATGTCCTCCCCATGGTCGAGTGGCCTCCGAAAGACATGCGTGAATGGGCGTGCCTTCATTGAAGGTTGGGTGTCGGGCTGGCAACTTGGCACCATAAAAATCGACTGCCAATCATTAGCAGATCGGAGTTCCACTGTGGCAACCCCTAACTGGGAAAAGCCGAAAAGACCAACAACAACCTAGCCTCTCTACTAAGGAAAAAAGGGTCATAAAGAATATCGATTATATAAATTTGAGCTGAGGAATGTGTATATAACAATTTAACACAGTTCAAAAAATCAGGAGGGAACTGATCAAACGTACCATAAAAATTGCCCACTCACTTTGTCAAAGGCTTTATTGAAATCAGTGAGAAGTGGACCCACCATTATCCCTTGCTGTTGAAAAATCCTCTGCAAGGTAATCCAGATGTGCATAAATTTGGACCACCATATCTCCCTTTAGTAGCAGGAGCTATCTTGTCAATTATCTTTTCCAACTACATGGCAATGATTTTTGCAAAGGTCTTTAGATCAGTATTAAGCAGTGATATTGGTCTGTAACCAGATGTTTCCAGGTATCCTTGTCTGTTTTATTTTTGTAGCATTATAACTATTGCCTGCATAACTAGTGGTGGGAAACATTTAAATGAAATATCACGCTGATACAAGTGAAGTAGGGAAACAGCTAGCTGGACATGAAATTCCTTGCAAAAATCAATACCTAGTCCATCCAGTCTGGAAGCTTTTCCACTTGGCAATGCCATAATAGCATTGTCTTTTTCTTACATCATGAGAGGGTCCACTGGAGAAGATATTAACTCTGTTGGGATTGTTGGATGCAGAATAGCAGCCATCCATGAAAAGTCCCCAATCCCCTACTTAATAAGGCACATTTGCCCAACCTGAGTATTTCTTTAGGATGATAGCATTAATAAGCCTGGGTTCAAACTGTATGGTATGTTACCAGTGTGATCCTTGATTACCAAGATCTCAGGTTGCTTAGCCCATTTCTTGCACTTCCATGCCAACAAATTGTCAGATGCTATCTCTCAGGTTCAATGAAAAAGCTTAAATTGTTCCTATTTCTCATGTATATGAATATATTGCAGCTGTTTCATCTCCTGCTTGAGTTTTTAAATTGCCATATGGCCTTAGATCATGCAACATGGCATCTAATCTAGCATTGATTACCTTTTTGTGTTCTCACTGTGCTAATTTTATAAATGTTAAATGTTCCCAGGTGGCAAACACAGTTGGGCCTTGTGGGAGATATAAAGCTCTGTAACATAATCTATTTTGCATTCTTGCATGTAAATGTTAATGGATCAAACTTCTAGACAAAAGTTCTACCAAGAGAGACCTAAGGGCTATACCTAAATGATACAATGGCATGATCATATAAAGCAACAGGCTGAATCCTGAAGTAGAGATTGAAGATAAAATGTCCATGTTTCCCAACCAATAATTAAGCAAGCTTGCAACCCTTGTTGCATAATAAGTGTAATATGATCCTGTCAGATTCAGCACCTTCCAATATACCCATATACTCAGGTCCTTAAATGAGTCTACAGTTTCAATCACTATGTGCTGTATTAAATATTCACCTTTCAGTTTATGTCTCCCAAATATTATATGCTTAGTTTTTGATGTATTTATTATTCCCCTGTGCCCAAATGGTCAATTTAGTCAAATTATTTTGCAGACATGCCTTATCTGTAACACTTGTAATCAGTTTTCCCAATTTCAGGTCGTCAGCATATAGACTGTAGAACACCTCAGATGAAAAAGACAGGTCTGAAAGATGCAATCTAAACAAGTAAGGGCCTAGTACAGAGCCCTGTGGGACACCTTGACTGTAACCAAGGATTTCACCGAACTAAAGAACTACTTTATCTTATTTTTTACTTAACAACAACAAGTTCACCAATGTTAGTACTACACCTTTAATTTTGTGAGTGAACCTAATTGCAGTAATAAGAATCAGGTATCAGATGAAGAATTTAAACCTGTGTTTCTATCCTGGGTGTCATTGTCTGATGAAGTTAGGGGAGAAGGGTTTCCTAACGAAAAGCGCTTTACATTGTGACTTGGATTATCGTTGTTCGATTGTTTAAAATTTTTAATTTTTTACTTGTTGCCAGTTATTTTATTGCGATTTGGATTATCGTTACCTGAATTATATTTCTTACTTGTTGTCAGCCATTAAATACTTTTTGGACTTTTCAGAGCATGCTCGCCTTGTTTGTTGATTTACAGGTTTTTGGGTTTTCTTGTTTGAACAAGGATTTCACCTGTCCAGTTGGTGTGTGATACTTGCCATGTCCTATTTGTAAGTCATGCAGCTATCCATCTTATCAACAGTACATCAATACCTAGTTGTAGTAATTTATTGATCAGTGTTTTGTGCATGACCCTGTCAAATGCTGAAGTTAAATCTATATAAATCACATCGCAGCACAATTTTTCATTCATAGCTGTTAAAGAACATCATGTTACAGGTGGTAATAGATTTATTTTCAACATATGCATGTTGATATATGGTCTCAAGTCCCAGCCTATACAGTTCTGACAATAACGTGTCCAGTATTACCTTCTCGATTATTTTTCCACAACATGAAAGTAGACTTAAGGGTCTGTATGATTCTGGGTTTGTCCTACTCCCCTTTCCCTTAAAGACAGGTTTAATAAGTGCATGTCTCCAATCTTGAGGAATCTCCCCATATTTATATGACCTAGTGAATAATAGATATAATGGCAGTGTAAGTTCTTGCTTAAGTGTTCTCAGGTTATTGTTACTTATTCCGTCTCTTCCCTATGCTTTGTTTGGATCCAGTTTGCACAGTTCTTTTTCAATATAATCTACTTTGATTCCAGTATCTGTGGTTACCTGGATGTCACTAGAACAACTTACCACTCCTTTTGTGGATCCAAACTGTTTTGCATAAGATTTTGTAAATATATCTATAATCTGTTGTGTCTGAGAATAAATTTTAGAATCTGCACACAGTTTATTAATTTGTGTATCTTTACTCCTTCCACATCTTATGTAACCATATGTCTTCTGAGTGATGGAAGGACATGAACCAGAAATTGTATGTCTAAATATGTTCCTACTGAATTTTACATTTTTAGTGGAAATCTAAAGATTTACCAGTATTATATACTTGGATTTTGCTTTTCAACTTCAATTTCTTAACTTGTAGTTTATCAGATCATGAAAAGTCTTTGAAAAATGATCTACCTACAAGTCATCAACAGGTCTTCCAACAGAAAGTTTTATTTCAAAAATGAATGTTTTGTTGGGTTTCTCCACAATGTGTTGTATTGTGTGTGCTGGCAGAGCAGTTTTTCCCCAGTGTTCTCCAGTGAGGGACAGCTATGAAGTTGGGATATATACATATATATATGGGAGACAGTAGTGTAGTAAAATGTTGCTAAAGTTGATACCTGTTTAATTGACACAATCTGGTTGACTAAACAGATGATTGATAAGTGTGTGAGATCACTACATAACTAAGGCTGTGGAATATGCTGTTTCCCCTGTATTGTGTAATCTCAGAGTTAGAACATAAAATTAGCAGGGGGTTGGGGGGGGGCACAGCCCTGCACATGGGAGAGTCCAGGGCATCTTGTCCCCCTGCAAAAAACACTGTTTTTCAGTTGCATACTCTGAAGTCATCTCTCATTGCATGCATAGTGACATGTCAATATATATATTTTTTCTTCAGTCTTTTGTTTTCAACATTAGGTATGTCAAGTTTGGCTGTTCGAATTCATTTTAGTATACAAATATAAATGTTATTACTATTTAGGAGAAAGTTGGGGTGGGAGTATCCACATGGGAGGCAGTTATTCCGTTCCATGCAAAAAAAAAATTTTGTTTTGTTTTGCGTTTTTTAGGTTTTCCAGCTCACTGTTTGTAATACTTATCTTCTGGAAAATTGTAAGTCAAAAAAATTATGCTTTACAAACACACAGGTAAAACTTGTAAAGCAGACTCATGTACTGAAATGGAGGTTGATGTACCATTGATGATGCCTGGGATAGACTAAGTAACAATACGCTACTGACAAGATTGAGATGAATGTGTTTGGCACACATACCTTGACCTAAATTACTTAAATTTTAAGTCCCCACTAAGCCTGAAATTTCTCAAATACTGGTGTTAAGTTACCTCTTAAGCTAAGCTTTGTCATACTGTAAAGTATAAATCTTTGTTCCTTCTCCCACTTATTTGATGAAAAAAATGTCAGTCTTTTAGAACCTGCCTTACACATCCCTGTTTCTACCACCTACAGCACTAAATACTGCTTTGCATATTTCCTCATTACTCACAAGTTTACTTAGAAATCAAGTTCTGGATGCAGTTCAGAGTGGTTCTTTTTCATCAGTTTATTGACACTGGTGTTTAGTGTTTTCTGCATTTTACTCATTCAGCAGAAACATATTTCTAAAGCAGCTTTTGAAGTATTTTATACATCATGTCATTCTTTGACTTTTGTTTCACATTTGTCCTTTCTTTGCGTTTTGTGAGCTTGAAAATGTAGAGTAGCTAAAGATTCTTTAGAAATGTACACACATCAGTCCTCTGCACAAACTGTACACAGATGGCTCATTTTTTAAAGCAGCTTTTCAAAAATGTATTTTTTGGTGCTCTTTAATTCAAAACACGAAGTATAATTAGTTTCATCTTACATCATGTATCTGAGTATACGAAAAACAAACTAGTACCATATTTGATTTTATTTTTCATTAGTTATCTAGGCAAATGGATTGATGTTCTTTGTGTTTCACTGTTGCAGTCATCACATTTGGGTTATCCCTGCCAGGGTAGCCCTCAGTCGGCCCGAATACCAGAAGCTTAGTATTTCTGCGTCAGTTGCTGCCACTTTAGGACTGACGTCAGGTCATCAGTAGTATAAAGTAAGGCAGCCAATGCCATTACATCAGTCTTTCTTGCTGAGGAGCCCGAAGCAGAAGCAGTTTGCTTTATTTTTCATTAGTTATCTAGGCAAATGGGTTGTTCCAAAGACTGTTTTCAACTATGGCTTAGACCAGAAGAAATGCATTCTCACAAATTATATCAAAAGTTCACAAGTATGCTGAATTTAGGAGTTTTTACAATGATAAATGAATAATGCAAGAATAATTATACAGATGTGAGCACAAGCAAATGAAATTTAAATATGAGCCATAGAAACATTTTCCAAACACTACAACAGTTAGGAAGTATTTACAGTGGCATGTTAGAACAGATAAGACGTACAGCTGAGAACAGTAATAAATTGAATGAAAAGAATTAAGAGTAATGGAACAATTGATCATATTTACAGTATAACAATGCTGCAACTCTTTGTAGAAGCTGAAATATGGATTTACTGAGGTCTGTCCTATGTCTTATAAAAGGCTGCTCGCTGCCTAATAGACTGTTACTTGTATCACTGTATCTGGCTGCACTGATGTTTTACAACCGGTTGAGGTATTTCATCCCAGCTAATGATACTGATTGAGTATTTTATGCACGTGCAGAATCCTGACAAATGTCAACATCTGAAAATTCAGCATACAGTAAAAATTTGAAAGAAAAACAAGGATGGCTAAGGTGCTGAAATAGTAATTTGAGTGCTTATGGAATGTGTCAGTATTCTGTTTCTGATCAAACTTTTCATCTTACTGCATATGACAGATACACTTCCTTAGGCCTTATATATCTGGCTGTAATACATGAATCCTCTTTATGTTGACAAGGCCTCAAAGAACTTTAAGTATTATATAAGGAAGCATATGTATGGATTGGAGAAAAATCAATAAAAGCATAAATGTACTTACCAAGCGTATTCAGAATAGCATTAACCATAATTTCAAAATATTTTTGTTTTTGGGCACCTGATTGCATTTCACTGAGCATCATGGAATAGAGACGTGGTGCTGCATTGTTTGTTACAGAAATAACAGGATAGGCAAGTTGGTTTCTGTGCATGTGATAGGTTAAGTTTTAAAGATATAGTTAATCTGAAATCCTAGATAAGATTGTATCATATTAAATGGGGTGCTATGCCATATATTCTGCGCTTTCTGTCCCGCTCTGTTCACTAATGCATTCTGCATACGTTTGGAGAGTTTTGTGTTCAATTGTGATTATTAATATGTTTTTAGCATGCACATAGACACACACATACACTCACACACATGCACATTCACACAGGCACACATATATACTCACACACAGACTCACATATACCCACCCCCAAGTCTTCACTCAACTTTACTAAACATAGCTGGAACTGAAGTCAATAGATGACCATCGTTTTTCTCCATGGCCATGGCAATTTACATAGTTGAGCAATTTTCTTCATCACTCGAATGTGTAAAGCAATAGCTACAGGCATTTTCTAGGAAGACCACATGGCTAATTAGCATTAACCCCTCTCCCATATTTCCTCACTACCAGTGGTTGTCCATCACACCAATGCTCTCACTAGTGAAAAATCAGTGTGGTAGGACAGTCAATCAAAAGGGGTTATCACAGGGAAAAAGACAAGTAAGGATTGCCACTCATGGTAACCCTTTCTGGACCCACAGTTCTGTGGTACTACTCACCACAAACAATGATGGTGTGGAGTAACAATGATGGTGTGTTTGTGTGTTGGTTAGGGGCTTCAGCGTGTGTTTAAGTGTGTGTTGTGACTGTGATGTGTGTATGCGAGGGGAATGTAGGTGTGTTGTGGTGTTTCTGTGTGTTTGTCTCTGTAGTGCGACCTTGGAGTTAGAATAGTTAAGTAGGGGGGGTGTGGGTGCAGCTTGTATGTAGTGTAGGTTTGTGTGTTTGTGTTTTGGGCCATGGTGTGTGTATGTTTATGTGTGTGGTGTATGTTTACTGTAGTGTTCGGGATTTTGAAATTCGCATTTCTGGTCTTTCGGTATTTAGGGGTTTCAGCTATATGGTCTCGAGATTTTGAAATTCGATTTTTCAGAATTTCGAGATTATGTAGTGAACCCATATTAGTACAATTCAGAGAGCACCATAACTAGACCATACTTTTCAGATTACCTTATTACCCCAAGTGATCAGCACTAGTGAATGCATTGATGATACCCATGCAATTTAGTTTCTAGGTTTTTGTAGCACAGATGTGGCTGAAAACGTGGGCCGTGGCAATTACATTTGGAAGAATGAGAATTGTATTGTCAATTAAGGCTGAATGCCTATGTTCCCCCTGGACTGAATGAAAAGTGCTCTTTGAAATGTATTTTGAAACTGACAGCCTTGGAAAGGTAGATTGTGATTGTATCAGTATGTTTTTTTATTTTCTACTTATACATATTTTATAAAGGTGGGCTTTGAAGCATATTGTTTTTTCTTGTATTTAAGTCCATATATTTTTAAAAGTTTAATTGATTGATTGTTATGTGATGTCATAATTAGGATGCTATTTAAGTATTGATTTGCTTCTGTTTGATGTCTGAAGAAGCTGATGCATGTTTTGTCAATGAAAGTGCTAATATAACCTTATTTTGGGAGGTTACCACTGTCTTTTGTTGTTTTTATCAGTTCTTTTTGTTGTTTCTGCTGATGAAAACGTGACATAGTAATCAGTGTTTACTTTTAACTTGAGAATACTTAATATCATATTTTTGAAACTTATTCTGTGCATGTCATGTATGAATGGGGAAAATTTTACATATATACACATGTAGACTAGCAAAAAATAACTGGTAAATATTAATTTTATTGATCTGTGTTAGTTCACAAATGTAGCCCCGTCTTTACTTTTACTCTATAGCACACAAGGCCGTTGTGATACAGGACTGAGATGAGTTATGAAGTTAGTGTGAAAACCACTGGCAATTAGTGAGATGTAAATATGGGACAGACCTAAGAAAAGGAATGAGGCATTTTAATTTACTCCTGTTTCTAAACTGCATACCAAACCTCTCCTAAGTGCTGTATTATTTGTGTCTATTTGTGAGTTTGTCCTTTTTTTCCCCTCACTCATCATTTTACAGGTAAAGACTTGGTTTAAAGATTTTATTTGTTATGGAAAAACAGGTATGGATGGCCTGTGCTCAGAGTTGCTTTAGGTATGCAACATCTAGACTGCCGTTCCTTTTAAGCAGATCATTTGTCTCTCCTTCTCTTTTAGCTCCTTTGAATGAGCTTTGGAAGGCCTCAATTGAAACATAGACTGCCTTAAAATGAATCCAAGAAACCAGTTTTATCCTTATTATTTCATTCAATGATTTTGAAAAAAATAGTTTGCTAAGATCACATTTGCAAAATGAAGCTACATATTTTTGCAAATACTGGCCCCATAACTGTACATGATAGTGATATTTCTTTATGTAAACTGTAAAGTATAAATTTTAATACTTTATGGAAAAATGACTCTTCCCTGACGTGACAATTTATAACATGCAAATATTTGGTCTATAGGACTTTGCTAATTTCTGATTTAAATCTGGCCCAAAGGTTCACTATACTTACCTCATATTAAACAAGCAAACAAACAAACAAACAAACAAGCAAACAAATATAACCAGAAAACATAAAAGTGGATTTCCACCTGCAAATAAATGAGTTTCAGTAACCTCAAATTTCCAAAACAGTCTAATTTATTTCAGCTGAATCTTATCCATTTTTCAGTTTTAGTTGTACTAAACTTCCCATGAAGCTGCCAAATGTTTGTTGAAAAAGTATAGACTGTTTTTTCCTCTGTATATATTAAGGATAGGTCTACCTGAAAGCATCGAAAGCCCACAGTATCGAAGACCAAATCAAGATGAAAGCATCGAAACATCACTTCAGCAAACGACTGGATCAGCGAATCCATTTCTACCATAAGTAACCTGTTGGCCAACAAGGTAGACTTCTCACTTTTCCCAACTGTAGTGCAATCTCAGAGTTGGTATATTTAGTTAGGGAGGTATGGGGTCCTGGGTGAGTTAGGGATGGTACAGTTTCATTTTTGTTAGTTGTGGTATTAGTGGTTACTTATCCTGGGAATGGATTCGATGATCCGGTCATTCGCCGAAGTGAGGTTTTGATGATTTCATCTTGATGATTTGGTCTTCAATGTTGTGGGCTTTCTATGTTTTGAAGTAGACACATTAAGGACACATATTGGCGAGCCCAAAAGCTTGTAAAATGCAAAGATGCATTTTCTGTATTGCCGTCAGATAATCATATCAAGACACATTGTGGTTCCTTACATTTCCATTATTATCAACCTCCTTTTGCTATTTCTTAGGGGTCAGGGGTGCCATATAAACTGTTGCCACCTCTTCTAATTCAATGTCGTGCTATTTCATATAAAGCTAAACTATTATAAACTATACCATGGCAACTATATAGTAGTGGTTAGAGATTACTTACCAGTACCTTTTCACGTACCAGGCTTATTTCTAGAATTTCTTTTTTCACAGTCAGTTTTTCTATACAGGCAAGAAACTAGGAAGCCAGCTTTTCTGTAAAATGAACTCAGGACCCTTACATTTCTATGAAGAGCATGTTTTCAACTCTACAGTCATATATATTTGCCAGTTTTATTACCTTGTTACCATTACATACCTCTCAACTGTACAGATTTTTGCAGAATGTCCAGATTTTTGCTTCGTATTTTTGTTCTGTTAATCATTAAAAAAATGTGCTTTTTTGACAAATCACTGGAATAATTTAAGGATTTAAGTCAACAAATAATTTGAGCTTCAGACTTCATGTCCCTCAGAAAATGTATGGTAACCCAAATCCTGTTATTCTAGCAACTTTCTAAGTTTATAAGAGGAGTATTTAAAAAGTGTCGTTATTTTTTTACCTTTGCCCCCCCCCCCCCCCATTTTGTCAGGCTTTGTCCAGATTTCTTGCAGTAAAAGGTTGAGAGGTATACCCATTAATGTTTTATCTATACAGGTATCTAGCTAGTTTGCTTCGGTTTACTAACCTTTTGGTGGTCAGAAAATGACCCACTAACATCTACATCTGTTTTTAGATGTTTCTCATTGTATAAACAACAACAGATGAATACAGCGTGTATGAACAAAAACATCCATTAGGGTATGAAACTGAAACCAGATTACTTTCCAACTTTCAGGGAAGTATGCAGGCAGACTTTGCCATTATTCCAAAATCAAAATAAAATATAAACAAGCAACATGTTATCGCATTTCCCAAGTTTCCCATGCAATTCTTAATTGTGCTGCACTTTGGGAGTTTAGTTTCTGCTTAAGTACGTGTTCTACCAGTGCTAACATCTGACATTTATCCTACTACCAAAAATGAATGATTACAGGACACAGGGAACATCCTGTCTCCTATTGTCACTGCTTTTGACTTGGACAGGGAGTCATGCCTACTCATCAGTTCTGTCATACCTGAGCAGGAAAGAAAAAAAAAAACTGCCCGACTTAGTCATTAAGACGGAAGGAATGAAAGCTTTCAGCCACCTTCTTATCAGCTACTGGGCCATCTGATTTTGTTTTAAAATTGTTAACATCATTTGTTTTAATGCAGTTAGGAACATTATTCCATGATATAAATATTGTTTTACCAAATCTATTAATCTTATTCCATGTTATAAATATTGTTTTACTGTATCTATGAATATTATCCTGTGCTATTAATATGCATTATTTTATATAAACAATGAATCTTGTTAGTCACACCTGATCATTTTTTCCCCTTTCACTGTGAAGTCATAGAGAAGGTCCAGTGTTTTAAAGAAGTACTGCAGATAAGTAAAATATAAACTAAATACTAAACATGAACATCTAAGGTTTCCTTTCCACATATACTTTGCACTAGTCTGTATTGGTTAAGGTGTATTAATGTGCCTTAGAACCTTTCTCTCTGCTTCCTTTTCTGCACTTACTTTGTACACCAACAGGTTTTAATTTTCGGACAGTGACGATGGCAATCATCAAGTGTCCATGTCATCTGGACAAATGATAAGTACTGAACCCGGCGGGCTCATTTTAAAATGAAGGCAGAGCCATCTGCTTAATTAATCCCAGCCTTGCTCCCTACACATGCATATTTGTATAAACAACACGAGTGTCCAGTTCCTCTAAGAGTTGTTCTCCTCATTCAGTTTCTTATATATGCTTATTTCTATCAGTGTTAATACATTTTGCAAACTAGACTACAAGCTGCAATTAGATTTTGTAAGAAGTGAGTTAATTTTGCTATGTTTTTCGTGTGCATATCTGTAATTGGGGAAGCTAGAGAGGCTAATGGACAGAAATTCATACAGTTTGTAGAGCCTTACTGGAACTTATTAAAACCTAATAAAATATTTGCTAACCCTTATACCACTGTAATATATACCATTACTTTTGTCTTCTGTCTTCTACTATTTGCCCCTGTTCATCATTTTCTGTATAAAGTCTTGCTTTTATTGTTGTGTCTTTCGGCTTTTCCCGGTTAGGGGTCGCCACAGCGGAACTCCAGTCCGCTAATGATTGGTAGTTGATTTTTACGTGCCGAGTTACCAGCCCTGACGCACAACCTTCAACGAAGGTACGCCCATTCACGCACGTCTCCACGCAGAAGACGCTCTAGCTGAGAATCGATAATAGGTTCACATACAAGTATGAAATGAAATGTCATACTGCAACTAGAAAGGTATATCTGTTTACAGTTTTGGTATCGTTTTAATTCTGAAACACTCATTGTTCTTATTTGAAAAACTACATTTTTATGTGATTTTTTTTTGTCTTATAAATGTGAAAGAACAAACAATTAATTTCCAGTTGTTGTAACTACCTGAAATCCAATGCTTACGACTTATGAATTTAGACTATGACTTTATTCATTTGGCTTTCCTTGTAATTAACTCTGAATTTCTTTAGTTTAGACACATTTGACTATAATATCATTTTGCATTAAACTGCTATAAATCTGATGAATGTTTCTTTTTGATACAGAACAATTTGTTAGCTTAGGCATGTACCATGCTGTAGAATTAAAATGATGATTTAATGTGTGCTCAGTACACTCTGTTTACCTAATGATATCAGTATGGGAGAAATAATTTCAGGATACTCTGCACTCCTTCTTTGCTGGTGACATTAGTGTTCAAAAAATGGTCTTGTAGACCAAGACAATTAGAGGGTAAGAATATAGCCAAAGTCAGCTTCAACATGATTTAAAAATAAGG
This sequence comes from Protopterus annectens, assembly GCF_019279795.1. NCBI lineage: Eukaryota > Metazoa > Chordata > Ceratodontiformes > Protopteridae > Protopterus > Protopterus annectens. The sequence continues at coordinate 1,445,304,799 of NC_056745.1, forward strand.
CTTGAATTATGAGTTTCTGCTTCTTCAGTTTAGCCTTATCCGTTTGGCTGTACGTATTATTGGCAAACACGCAAGATTTGAAATGTTAGGAACCTTGAGGTGAGTCATGCGTGTTCACTCTTTCATTTCTGCAGGAAAGATCTTGGGTAAATGTTTAATCTGGATTAGTGTCTGTGGTACAGGGAAATTATCCATGCTGCTATAGTTAGTAATTCTTACTCTAATAATTCCTACTCTAAAGTAAGTTATTTTTGCTTTATTTCAGCTTTAACTATCATAGTGTCAGTCTCTAACTCACCTCACGCTGTGTAGTTTTTTTTTACATTTCATTGTCATAGGGGATTCTGTTGTATAACACATAGATGCCCCTCTCACCAGGCTGTGTAACAAGAAGATAATGGTTAATTGCCTATCTCGAGCCAGGATCTGCAATGTTATGCATGCACTAAGGTCACTGCAGCACAGGTACCACTCTGATTCTATCATAGTCCAGGTGGATGTAAATGACCTAAGAAGAACCTTACTGGTCTATATAAAAATGACATGGATCTTTCTCTGAATAGGTGTCATAGACAGGTACATGCCTTGCACTGAGCAGCATTCTACCTTCACCAAGGACGATGCCACAATGAAAACAGAAAGTGTTTGATTTTAATAACTGGCTCAGATTCTGGTATCATTCCAGGGGAATATAGTATCTGTCAGCACAAGAGGACATGGTTAACAGACCACATTGATTAGACAAGGGTGGTCTGCACCTGTCCCTCCAGGCCTTTGGATACTAGCTAAAACTGTATTTACTCCCTTAGAATCATTTTAGGCAATGTCAAAAGAAGAAAACTACCAACATAGAAAAAAAAAAAAAAAAAACTCAAAGCAACCTTAAGGTGTTACTACTCTATGCTTGGATCCAAAATAAGAAACTCCACACAATACAAGCTGTCTCCACTCTAGAAAATGTAGACATCTGGGCTGTTGCCAAGACTTAGTTTAAAGCTGCAGAAAGTACTCTAGCATTGGAAAGCTACAGTGCCTTCCACACATTTAGACCAACAACAGCGCAGACCAGGGATAAAAGTGGAGGTGTTTTGATCTACATTAGCAACAAGTACAACTCCAGGTTTGTTAAACAGGAAGATGCCCTGGAGTTTTTCCAAGTCCAAGTCTACATAGACAAGGTTCCTTTCCATGTCCCTACCAGCTACAGGTCACCATCTATAACCCACAAAGCTCACAACTCTTACCTAGGCCTACTACAGGTGCTCACCATCCAACCAAATACCGTATTCATGGGAGACTTTAATTACCCCTCTGTATACTGTGAAATATCCACTGCCTCTAACTCACAGGCACAACATTTTCTGGACTTTATCAACACAAACACCCTGGATGAGATGGTCCACACTCCATCCAGAGTTTCAAACATATTGGACCGAGTACTCACCAAGGCATTGCACACCCCTCCCCCCATGTCACATCCTCATTGGTGAGGTTGGACCACTGTGCTGTCTCCCTCAATATAAACATTAACTTGGAAATCCCAACTAAGCCGGTAATAATTTGGAACTATTCTAAAGCAAATTACATCATATTAATCATCAGTTTGTCAAAATTCACAGCTGCCCCAAAACCCCGAGAACACAGCTACCCTTGCAAAATTATTTACAGAAACCCTGTACAAATATGTAAATTACTGCATTAAATTTCTTATTTAGGATCCAAGCATAAAGTAGTAACACCTTAAGTTTGCTTTGAGATTTTTTTTTTTTCTATGTTGGTAGTTTTCTTCTTTTGACATTGCCTAAAAAGACTCTAAGGGAGTAAATAAAGTTTTAGCTAGTATCCAAAGGCCTGGAGGGACAGGAGCAGACCACCCTTGTCTAATCAATGTGGTCTGTTAACCATGTCCTCCTGTGCTGACAGATACTATATCCCCCTGGAATGATACCAGAATCTAAGCCAGTTATTAAAATTAAACACTTTCTGTTCACATTGTGGCATCATCCTTGGTGAAGGTAGAATGCTGCTCAATGCAAGGTATGTACCTGTCTGTGACACCTATTCAGAGAAAGATCAGGCACTTTCTGATCACTATTCTGATCAGGCACACTGACGTCCCACTCACTAGACTGGACAAGCAGAAGGTTACTGTTAGCTGCCTGTCGGGAGCCAGAATCTGCCACATAACACAAGCACTCAGGTCACTCCAGAACAAGTACCAATATGACTCTGTCATTATTCATGTTGGTGTGAATGACCTGAGATGTACCTCCCTGGACTACATGAAAAGAGACATGGAAGGGTTCTCCGATCATGCAGCCCAGGCTGATATGACCCTGAACCTGAGTAGCATCCTGCCCTCACCAAGAATGATACCTCAGTATAAAGAAAAAATGATCAATTTCAATAATTGGCTAAGCTTCTGGTGTCATTCAAAGGTCGTCCAGTGTCTGTCAGCCTGGGACGACATGCTCGACAAGCCGTATTGCTTCACAATAGATGGCTTGCACCTGTCACCTCTAGGCTTTCGAATACTGGCCAAGGCTCTTGCTGCCTCCATAGTGCCTTTTTTAAGCAAGGCTCAAAAGTCAAACCCACCTCCATAAACAGCACAATTAACAAAAAACTGAGGGTTATGCTACTCAACGCCAGGGGTTTAAATCTCAAAATGCACATGCTCAAAGCACTTCTCAGTATGGAGAATGTCAACATCTGTGCAGTAACTGAAGCCTGGTTCAAGGCTCCAGAGAGCACCCCAGCACTACCGAGCTACAACTCGTACCACACGTTTCAGCCACAAAACACAGACCGAAACACAAAAGGAGGGGGTGTATCCATATTCATCAAGGATACCTACACCTCCAGGTTAGTGGCACAGCATGATACCTCTGACATGGACTTAGACACCCAATTTAACTCTTTCTTCACAGAATCCATAAGCAAGCTAACATCATTCTTCACCAATACCTCTACAACCCCTCCTCAGCATGCTTCCATCCCTTCCTCCCCTAGCATCCCTTGCCCCCAACCTCCACCTTTCTCTATCAATCCCATCTCTATATCCACCATAAAAAAACTTCTTCTAAAATTAAAACCTGGTTCCAATGCCCCTGATAAAATTCCCTCCCTCCTAAAAGTAGCCACAGAAGCCACTACTCTCCCTATCAGCATACTAATTAATTGGTCTATCTCAGAAAGCCAGCCCCCCCCCCCAGCTCTAGAAGAAAGCCTTTATTATTCCTCTGCATAAAGGAGGTAATAATAATGACATTCCAAACTTCTGCCCTATTGCTATCTTATCCTCTATTTCTAAGCTCCTTGAAAAATGTATCCACCAACAACTCTTACCCTATCTCATCAACAACCAGCTTCTTACCCCCACACAGCATGGATTCAGACCCAGTCATAGCACCTCCACTGCTCTCCTCTCCTTCCTTGAAACAAATAACAAATCCCGTGATTCCGGTAATTTTGTGTCCACCCTTCTCCTCGACCTCTCCAAGGCATTTGACACTATTTCCCACAACCTGCTTCTTAATAAATTCTCCAAACTAAACCTATCCCCTTCATGTACCAAATGGTTCTCCAGCTACCTCACAAACAGACAACAAGTAGTCAAATGGAATAAAGCCACTTCACCCTTCCTTAATACTCCCACAGGTGTCCCCCAAGGTTCCATTTTAGGGCCCCTACTATTCAACATATTCATTAACAACTTCTACCAAGCCATTCCAAACTCCAGCCTCATCCAATATGCCAATGATTCTACCATTATATGCTCCTCCCCTTCTATCCCCACTCTAAATAAGCTTACCCAAACCGCCTTCTCCTCTACTGAGCAGTGGATGCTAGACAACCATCTGGCTCTTAATGCAACCAAAACTAAACTTATGTTATTCACCACCTCCAAAACCTCCTCCCTAGATAAACACTCATTTATAATCACCAGCAAAAATAATACTCCCCTAGAAATAGTCTCTGACACTAAACTACTAGGAGTACTCATAGATGATCAACTAAAATTCGGCAAACATTTTCAAGTAAATATAAAAAACGCACAAAAAACTTGGTATGCTATACCGCCATAATCGTTAAATCTCTCCTTCCACTAGGCTAATGCTAGCCAATACTTATCTCATCCCATCCCTCCTATATGGTGCATCTTTCCTCACCAACCTGCAGTCCTCCCTCAAAACAAAACTCTTCTCTTGCTATAACAAGATATTAAAATTTGCAGCAGGTCACATTGCCATTTCTCACCATTGTAATTCTCTTCACCAACTAAACTGGCTTGAGCTACCTAACCTCCTCACTTATACCCAACTCATCCAAGCACACAAACTCATTTACAACCCCTCTCTTTGTCCCTCCCTAGCCACTACCTTTCAAATGTATGAACCAAAATGTCTTCTAAGATCTAATTCCCAAAAACTAATTAAATTGCACAAACCCACACATCCAGCTGGGAATCACCTAATGTCCTTCTCTCTTGCACGCTTCTAGAATTCTCTACCATCTCCTATCCGCATCACCAGCGTCTCTCCTTATTTAAAACCTTGCTGCACTCACACCTAACCTCACAATGGAAGGGCTCCTGTTCCCATCCTACCTAATCCTTCTAATAACACTTCCTACTCTCCTAGAACTAAATATGCCATCACTGCCTCCTATAATTCCACAGCTCTAATTAACTATTTGACCAACTACTTAACAGTTACCCTATGCTGCTAGTTTTGTGTAAAAAAAAAAGTACTTTGTATTGCTGTTTTACAAACTATACTGATGTATTCTATCATTGTTAACCTTATCTCCTAAGAATAAAAAATAAATATAATAAGAAAATCTGTAATGTAAATGTGCAATGTGTACTATGTATTTGTATTTTCTGGAGCTTTTCTCCCCAGGACTCCAATGAAAATGGGCTCTTTGTGGCCAATTGGACTATCCTGGCAAACAAACTGGAAATACATAAATAAATAATATAATATAAAGCAGCAATATAAATGCTATATGCATAATCTTGAACAATGAAAGTGTGCCATCGCTGTTCCCACCCACCTGTACATTGGCCAGTCAAGAAAGCAGGTGTGGATGTCACCCAACTCTTGCTTCACCATCGACACCTGCTGTGTATCACCAACTGCGGAATGAGCAATGCCCTGATGTAAAATATATGCTTATTGAACTGTCCAGTAAAACACTCCATGTTTCATTTTCAGAGTCCATACGTTTTCACAGTTGGGCTCAGGAAACTCTAACTCACAAAATAACATTTCCAGCAATTGTCTGGCCCCTAATTTGAGCCCAAAGCACAAAGATTTGCTGCTTTCAGGACAGTTGTAAGAAAGTCATTAGATTCCTTGTTTTATGAACATGAACATGAGGAAATTTTGATATAAAATCATAAAAATATGTTTTGTTTTAGTATAAATATAGATATGAAAATCTAAAGCAGTAAGAAATACTGTTAGATAATCAGTGAATATGTCACAGTGGAGTGACAAATCCATTAAATGACACAGTGCACTAACTGAAGGAATTGTTTTCCATTATCGAAAAGAAACACCATTTTCATCAATTAAAATAAATAAGCAGCTTATTTAGAATGTAGATTATAGCATACAGGAGAGGCCACTTTGCTGGTAATAAACCATTGGGACATTTAATTATATTTGCAAATCTAAATTCAGTAACGTTTTCTTTTTTAAAAGTTCTTTTAAATTTCTTACTTTCCTTTATTAGCACATTACATGCCTGTGACATTATACCCATACAAAAGGCAGCAATGAACCATCTGTGAATCATTCATAAACCTCAGTTTGCAGTTACCTCAGGTGGGTTTCACTGTCACCACTGTGGTATCAGTAATTACAACCTAACTGCAGAGCCCCAAGTCTCTTCTGCTTCTCTCACTAGAAACTTGAAAGGAAGTTTACTGTTTTGGATCAGGACCAGCGTCCTTGAAAAAATAAACTAAACCAAGTGCGTATGCCAAGGAGTTTAATTTCTAAGGATCAGAAAAGCATTTCTTGGTCTGGCCAACTTGCATGGAAACATGGAAAAGTTATTTTAATGGCAGCAGAGGGAGCATATTTGGTTTGAAACTGAATTAGGTAAAATTATACACTGGATTCTGTGCTTCATGATTTGACTTTTTGTTTCAGAACAGTAATACCTATAAAAGTGCATTAAAGTGCAGAGGCATTGTTTCCGTTGTCTTAGTCATAATCTTGACATTACACATCACATGAAAATGAAGACAGCCTGTGTCTGCGGAGCCCTGCTTTTGTTTTTATTAGTACTGCAATGGACATTATATTAATTTCCCCCTTTCAGTATATTTGATGGGGGATTCAACTAAATATTTACTGCTGGTGCTTTCAGCATTTTAAAACGTAGTATGCAGGCCCAGTTAGTGTTTACTTGGAAACCCAGTGCAGTAACAGTAGTGATTGCATTAGCCATAATATGAAATATTTTAACTCCGGAATAAAGCATTGCTTACTACAAGTTCACAGTTGGTATTGATTAATATAATTATGACTGCTGTTGCATGGCCTGGATTACAACTGGCCTGTTCTGTTGAGCAGTATAGGTTCTAGAAAGATCCAAGTCTGGAAATGCGTAATAATCATATTGCATGGTATTCAGGTAAATAAGATGTAAAATGGCTGTTCCACTTATAGGCATATGACCTATTGCCCCCTTGCTGGCTTCCTTCCTTTGAAAAGATCTGATTTATGCTTTTATGGGAAGCAGTTGGCTATGCAGTCAGCATATTCATACCTTTTTACTTTTCATAATAAAAACCAAGAGCCAAGAAAGAATGAGATTTATGCCAGCCACTGACAGAAGACTGAGAAAATAATTCTTAGGAAAGCAGGTGCCAGACATTTTATGTAAAGTTAAGCATGCTTGGGTGAGCCTTGTGTGGGAACAAGATTATGATAAATCCCACAGCTTGGTAGATACTTTGTGCAAGAATATTACTAGTTTTAATGGTAAGTATTTTGAAGAATTGCTGGGATGATGCAGAAGGGAGCTACATGACACTAAATTGAGGTTAGATGTTATGCATGAATTCTTTTTTATGCAAAGTACACACAATATATAGTATGTAGTGATGCCTGTCAAGGTTTTTAGATATGCAGACTTCACTGCAAGCAGTGAAGAATGAATTAATTTGTTTACATTCTTGTAGTACATTTATCAGCAATTCTTGCCTAGCTTTTTTCTATAAAATGTATGCATTACTGAAATCTTACACTCATGATGATTATTTTCTTTAGCTGCATTTTCATTATGAGGTTGCATTTCTATCCCTAGAAAGCTGCCTTAAACTAGACTCTATAACCTGATAGCTCTTCCAGTGTGAATACATCGTCTAATACCAGCTGTAAACTGTTGGCCACAGGAATTTTCCCCATTGCCAAAATCTCCCAGTGGTGAATAAAGGAGTGCGGGCATAGCCCTCAATCTGATTTTTTTTTCTTTGTGTGTGTGTGTGTGTGTGTGTGTGTGTGTGTGTGTGTGTGTGTATGTGCCTGAGTACATTTTATACATATATATATATATATATATATATATATATATATATATATATATATACATATACTACACACACACACACACACACACACACACACACACACACATAAATAAATCACACATAGACATGTATTTTGTACAGATAGTCTATAAATCTGCTCTCCAAAATGTGATATTGTGATTGGTCAAACCCCACAAATATGTGGATGATACTTTTTGCCTATATGCTCAATAATGTGTGCCACTGCACAACGAAATAAGACATAAGGAGTCATACTCAGGCTATGCATTAGACATCGCCATAACTACACAGGTCAGGGGTTGGTTAGAACACAGTCATTATTAATTGTGCAAGGGAATGGGCACAGTGTAGGTAACTGCAACACTATCATACGGAGTATGCTCAGTGGAAGAGATATAGCAGTCCTGTATGGGATGTGGAGTCAGGGATCCATCTCACTGTGTTGGGGTCAAGCTCCCAAAGCTTGAGTATTGCAAGTGACCACTGTATTGGCTTGTAAAGTCAGAACACTGTATGATCTGTGGCAGGGAAAGAGTAGAAGTATGGGACAGTCTATGTGAATGAGACATAGTGTCAAATGTGTGAAGTTTGGTGAGCATTACTATGCCTTATCCAGAAAATGTCCATGCACAATGAGGTTAGGTAATGTAGCCTCCAAGTGGCCATTCCCATACCCATACATTTGTAATTGAATGTGTCAGTCAGTGGGTGTGCATTGCATTCTGTTGGATTTACAGGCCTGTGGCCAAAAAAAAAAAAACTTTAAGAAACATCATCATCTGTTGCACTTAGTGGTATGCACAGCCTCATCCCCCATTTACTTAATGTACCCAAATAGTACCACAGTGCCATGGTACAACACTACAGCTTTATTCCCCAATTTTCATACTGTAACTATATACCACCATAGTGTGATGGCACAGCACTACAGCCATATTACTCCATTTACAGACTGTACCCATATACCACCACAGTGTGATGGCACAGCACTACAGCCTCATCCCCCCATTTACTTAATGTACCCAAATAGTACCACAGTGCCATGGAACAATACTACAGCCTTATTCCCCAATTTACATACTGTAACTATATACCACCACAGAGTGATGGCACAGTACTATAGCCTTATTCCCCCATTTACATACTGTAACTATATATCACCACAGTGCCATGGTATGGCACTACAGCCTCATTCCCCCATTTACAGACTGTACCCATGTACCACCACAGTGTGATGGCACAGCACTACAGCCTCATTCCCCCATTTACAGACTGTACCCATGTACCACCACAGTGTGATGGCACAGCACTACAGCCTTATTCCCCCATTTACATACTGTAACTATATACCACCACAGTCTGATGGCACAGCACTACAGCCTCATTCCCCATTTACAGACTGTACCCATGTACCACCACAGTGTGATGGCACAGCACTAAAGCCCCCCCCCCATTTACAGACTGTATCCATGTACTACCACAGTGCTGTGGTACAGCACTACACCCTCATTCCCCGATTTGCATACTGTAACCATGTACCACCACACTGCCATGGCACAGTGCTGCAACATCCTCCCCCATTTACAAACTGTATGCATGTACCACCAGAGTTCCATGGTAAAGTACTACTGCCCCCCACCCCATTTACATTCTGTACCCATGTAACACCATGGTGCCATGGTACAGAACTACAGCTCCCACCCCAATTTACATATTGTACCCATGTACCACCAGAGTACCATGGCACAGCAGTTCAGACTCCTCCTCCATTTACATATGGTACCCAAGTACCACCACAGTGCCATGGTACAGCACTACAGCTTCCTTCTTCATTTATATACTGTACCCATGTACCACCACAGTGTCATGGCAAAGCAATACAGCCCCCCCCCCATTAACATACTGTACCCAAGTACCACCACAGTGCCATGGTACAGCACTACAGCCTCATTCCCCCATTTACATACCATAACCAAGTACCACCACAGTGTCATGCTACAGCACTACAGCCTCATAAGTTCATAGGTTCATAGGTAGGTACTAGGTTATCGGCCCAAGGGCCTAAGTAAGCCTAGCCAACAAGGTTCCCTGGCTTATGCCACCCAAGAAAGTTATTTTCCTGTGCCCCTGTCGAGCAGAGCCACCGAAGTGATCCCTAGGGTGTATTTCCTATTTCCCATCCACTTATCAAGATTTTTCTTGAAGAGTGCTAATGAGGAACTTCGCTTGACATAGATGGGTAACTTGTTACAGAGTATGGAAAGTCTCTGGGACAGGAATCTATCCCTCCAGCATGTCCTGCTTATTGTGGTGACAACGTTTAGGTCCCTAGAGCATGTAGCTTGGAGGGATTGGGATTTCTTTAGGTGTAGCATGTCCAGCAGCTCTGGGTTTGACATAGCTTTATATGTTAGGCAGAGATCACCTCGGAGTAGGCGATAGGCTATGGAGTAAAGCTGAAGTTTTTTGAGATGGTCAGTGTAGGGCATCTGTTTGAGGCCAGTAATCCTCTTTGTGAGGTACTTCTGTGGCCTTTCCAGATGCTGCAGATGTCTACTGAGGTACATTCCAAAAGGGGCGTTGTACTCTATAATGGGTTTAATGAGTGTCGATTAGAGGGGAACAATGACCTCTTTTTTCCTAGTTGAGAACCCTTTTGTGATGAGGTGTCACATTGAAGGATTTCCTGACTACTGTGGTGATGTGATTATCAAAGGAGAGACTACTGTCCACCTGGGTCCCCAGGACTCTTATCACATATTCAGCGTAAGTAGACTGCCACCTGTGTGGTAGTTTATGGGTACAGAGTTTTTACCAAAGGGGATGACAATGCACCTTTTGGCATTGAGCTTGAGGCCATGGCTCTGACACCAGGCACCTGTCTCAATGAGGCCCTTCTGTAGGATGTCCACATCATTTGGGGAGTCAACTATGGCTCCTAGTTTGCAGTCATCTGCAAACTTTGTTAGCCAAAGGCCTTCTGTGCTAGTCTTTTCTTCAGAGAAGTAGATACCAAACAGGAGAGGTCCCAGGACTGAACCCTGTGGTACTCCACTTGTCACTGGTTTGAAATCAGATTTGGAGTCTGCAACTTTCACAATGTTGGTTCTGTCAGTGAGCCAATTGGCAACCCATCTTGTGATGTAGGGATTTATACCTAGTTTAGTAGTGAGTTTAACTATAATTACAGAATGGGGGATGGTGTCAAAAGCCTTGGCGAGGTCAAGATAGGCTGTGTGGACCACCTTTCCCTCATCTACAGCTTTGGTGACTGCCTCAAAGAAGTCAATCGGGTTCAGGAGGCATGATCTGCCTTTCACAAACCCAAACTGGGTGGGGTCCAGAGTTTGGAGGTTACCAATGTCTTTGTTTATGAGTTCCATAATGATACGTTCCATCGCCTTACAGACCAGGTTTGTCAGGCAAATAGGGCGATAGTTCTTGGGATCAGTGGTGGCTCCCCCTTTGTAGAGTGGGATAACTGTTGCTGTGTGCCATTCAGTGGGTACAAAGCCTGATGTGAGACTATGATTGAACATGGTGCTTAGGTGGGGAGACAGTTCATTCTGATGTTCATATAAAACGCAGCCTGGGATGTTGTCCGGTCCCATGGATGCTGTGTTTTTGGCTTTAGAGAGTGCAGCTTTTACCTGCGTAGTTGTGATTATAGGGACTCTGCATTCTTCCTGTATAGATATGGGCCCTTTAGAGGGTGAGGGGGGTGAACTTAGCACTGAACCTATCTGCCAGGACATTGGCAATATCAGTTGGTTCTGTAATTTTCATGCCTTTGTGCTGTAACTCAGAGCAGATGTGGGTGTTGCCATTGAGATTCTTGACATAGCTATGGAATGATTTGTGGTTGTCCCTATAATCAGTCACAATTTTGTTTTCATAGTTAGCTTTGTAGGATCTTATAAGGGATCTCAGCTTCTTACTGAGGCTGACCAGGGAACTGCTCAACTAATGGGATTTTACTCTCTTTTGCAACAATTTCTTCCTTCTGTTGTAGAGTTTGGTTATGGCAGGGGACCACCAGATTGGCTTCCTTTTTTTGGAGGTTAGCTTCTTGGTTCTGTTTGGGATAGCAAGATTCATGCACTCGTGTAAGTGCTTATAAAGTGCATCTGTGTAGAATTCAGCAGTTGTAACTGTACTGTCCATCTACATGGGTGTCATAAGGTTTGCCACTTCTGTCTTAAGATGCATGAAGTTGGCTTTGGAGAAATTTTGTACCGTGATTTTTTTAATGGGGAGGGGTGGGGGCAGGATGTGGATATCTAGGATGATTAGCTTATGGTCGGATCTGACCAATGAGGAATTGACTTCAGGTGTGGAACACCGGTCATTCATGTTGGTAATGACTAGGTCTAGGATATTGTTGCCCCTGGTAAGGGTGTGGATAAGTTGATCCAAGGCATTGGAATTTATGAATTCCAGAAAGCGTTGAGTGAAGGAGTTGGTACATGAGTAATTTTCCCAATTAATGGTGGGGTAGTTGAAATCACCCACTATTAGGGTGTTTGGTTGGACCGTAATATTTTCCAGTATATCAAGAAAATAGGATTGGGAATCCTGGGGCATCGTGGGGGATCTGTAGCAAGCTACAATTTGGATTGCAGTTTTGCCCAGAGTTAGTTTCACTTGGATAACCTCAGATGCATTATGCTGAGCAACTAGCCTGGAGGTGTGGATATCCTTAATGAATATGGACATACCTCCACCTTTGGTGTTCATGTCCAGGTTAGGTGGCCGAAAAGTGTGATATGAGTTAAGGTCTGGTAATGCAGGGGTGCTCTCTGGAGCCTTGAACTGGGTCTCAGTCACTGCACAGATATCGATGTTCCCCATTTTAAGGAGTGCCTCGAGGGAACTAGCATTGAGTAGCATTACCCTCAGTTTTTGCTTGCCTGTTCCTGTGATGGTGGTGAATTTGTCATTTGAACCTTGCCTAAAAAAGGCACTATAGTGGCAGCAAGCGCCTTAGCCAGTATCCGGAATCCCAAGGATGACAGGTGCAAGCCATCTCTGGCAAAGCATCATGGTCTTTCGACCATGTCATCCCAGGCAGACAGATACTGGATCCCCTTAGAATGACACCAGAAGCTTAGCCAATTGTTGAAGTCAATCATTTGGTCCTTGTACTGCGGTATCATTCTGGGCGATGGAAGAATGCTACTCAGGGCTAGGGTCATACTTGCCTAGGCTTCAAGATCAGAGAGCTCTTCCATGTCTCTTTTCATGTAGTCCAGGGAGGTACGTCTCAGGTCATTCACACCAACACGGACAATGACAGAGTCATATTTGTACTTGTTATGGAGTGACCTGAGTGAGTAGGTTATGTGGCGGATCCTGGCACCTGACAGGCAGCTGACAGTAACCTTCTCCTTGTTTAGCCTGGTGACATCAGTGTGCCTGACTATAGAGTCATCTATGACTAGTGTGTTGGGTACGTTGTTTTGCCTTATGGGCTGTGGTTGAGTGGCACACTTAGTCTGTGGGCTATGTGTCATTTGGGTTGTGTTGAGGGGTGGAGGTTGCTTGAGTTTCTGCTTTGGAGGTCTCTGTTTCTTGAGCAGATTATTATTGAGAGCCTCTGCGAATGTTTTTGTGTTTCTGTGTGTGGATTTTGGTGGTGTAGGTTTAGTGGGACTAAGCGATGAGTGTGGTGCAAGTGTTTACCTTCTCCTCTTGACTATCAAGTTCAGTGTTGGTTGGAGAAAGCTTTACCTACAGTTTGGCTAGATAAGTGCATCTCTCACATGCTTTGGTGTTGGGTGGTAGGAGGAGAGGATTGTCTGTGTACATGAGGCAATTGCTACATTGCCCCAAGATGCCTGGATTCATCAGATAGACAGGAGAGAACACTGGGAGCTGACCCTTGGACATGCCCGAATACAAAATTACTTTCCTCTAGACAAGTAAGGAAAGTGAGTATAAGAGCTGTTTTTCTCTAAGCAAGTGAGGAAAGTAAGTACTGTAACCATGTACCACCACAGTGCCATAGCACAACACTACAGCCTCATTAACCAATATACATACTGTAAACATGTAGCACCACCATTCAATGGTACAGCACTACAGCCTCCTCAAATCATTTACATACTGTACCCAAGTACCACCACAGTGCCATGATATAGCACTATAGCCTCCTCGTCCCAGTTACATACTGTATCCAAGTGCCTTCACAGTTCCATGGCACAACACTATCACCACCCCATTTACATACTGTACCCAAGCACCACCTCAGTGCCATGGTAGAGCACTGTAGCCTCCTACTCCCATTTACTTACTGTACCCAAGTACCTCCACAGTTCCATGGTACAACACTATGCCCTCATCCTAACCCCATTTATATACTGTAGCTGTGCACCACCACAATGTCTTGGTACAGCACTACATCCTCCTCCCCATTTACATACTGCACCTATACACCAAATATACCACCACAGTGCCATGGTACACCACTACAGTCTCATTCCCCCATTTACATACTGTACACATGTACCACCATAGTTCCATGGTACAACACTACAGCCTCAATTCCCAATTACATACTGTGACCATGTACCACCACAGTGCCATACGACTGCATAACAGCCTCATACCCCCATTTACATACTGTACCCAGGTACCACCACAGTTCAGTGGTGCAGCACTACAGTCTCCTCACTTTACTTACATACTGTACCCAATTACCACCACACATCCATGGTACAACACTATGGCCTCCTCTTCCTCCATTTACATACTGTACCCTAGTACCACCACAGTGCCATGGTACAGCACTACAACCTCATTCCACCATTTACATATTGTACCATGTACCACCAGCACTACATTCTCCTTTCCTCACTTGCATACTATACCCAAGTACCACCACAGTGACATGGTACAGCACTATAGCCTCCCCCTCCCATTTACATACTGTACCCTAGTACCACCACAGTTCCATGGTACAACACTATGGCCCCTTCCTTCTCCTCCTCCCTCCATTTACATACTATACCCATGTACCACCACAGTGCCATAGCACAACGCTATAGCCTCATTCCCCATTTACATACATAACCATGCACCACCGCATTGCCATAGTACAGCACTACAGCCTCCTCCCCCATATACATACTGTACCCAATTACCACTACAGTACCAGGGCACAGCACTACATACTCATTCCCCTATTTACATACTGTATCCATGTATCACCACAGTGTCAGGGCACAGCACTACAGCCTTCTCCCCATTTATACACTGTACATATGTGCCACATGTACCACCACAGTGCCATGGTACACCAGTACAGCCTCCTTCCCTATTTAGATACTGTATCCATGTACCACCACAGTGTCCTGGCACAGCACTACAGCCTCCTCCCCATTTACATACCGCACCCATGCACCATATATACCACCAGAGTGCCATAGTACAGCACTACAGCCTCCACCCCCACATTTACAGACTGCACATATGTACCACCACAGTGACAGCACTACAGTTTTATCCCCATTTACATACTGTACCCATGTACCACATGGTCAACCACAGTGCCATGGTACAGCACTACAGCCTCATTCTTCCATTTACATATTGTTCACATTTACCACCACAGTGCCATGGTACAGCAGTACAGCCTCCACCCCCCAATTACATACTGTACCCATGTAGCAGCACAATGCCATGGAACAGCACTACAGCCTTCTCCCACCATTTACATACTGTACCCATGTAGCACCACAGTATCATGGTACAGCACTACAGCTTCATTCTCCATTTACATATTGTACCCATTTATCACCACAGTGCCATGGGACAGGACTACAGCCTTCTCTCCCATTTACATACTGTAACTGGGTACCAGCAGAGTGCCATGATACAGCACTACAGACTCCTCCCCTATTTACATCTGTACTGCAGCCATGTAACACCACACTGCTATGGCACGCTACTACAGCCTCCATACCCAATTTACATACTGTACCCATGTAACACCACAGTACATGGTACAATACTACAGCCTCATTCCTCTATTTACATACTATACCCATGTACCACCACACTGCCATGGCACAGCACTACAGCCTCCACCTCCAATTTACAAAGTGTACCCATGTACCACCACAGTCCATGATAAAGCACTACACCCTCCTCCCTTTATTTACATACTGTACCCATGTACCACCACTGTGCCATGGTACAGCACTACAACCCCCCCCCCATTTACATACTGTACCCAGGTACCACCACAGTGCTGTAGTACAGCATTATAGCCTCATCCTCCATTTAAATAGTATACCCATGTTCCACCACATTGTGATGGTACAGTGCACCAGCCTCCTCCTCCCATTTAAATATTGTACCCATGTACCACCACAGTACCATGGCACAGCACTACAACCTCCTCCTCCAATTTATATACTCTTCCCATATACCACTACAGTGCCATGGTACAGCACTACATCCTCCTCCCCCATTTACATAGTGTAGAAATGTACAACCACAGTGCCATAGTACAGCACTACAGCCTCCTCTACATTTACAAACTGTAGCCATGTAACACTACAGAGCCTGCTTTCCATTTACATACTGTACCACCACAGTTCCATGGTACAACACTACAGTCTCATTCCCCCATTTACTTACTGTACGCATGTACCACCACAGTTCAATGGTACAGTACTACAGCCACATCCCCCCCATTTGCATAGTGTACCCATGTACCAACACAGTGCCATGCTACAGCAATACAGCCTTCTCCCTCAGTTTGCATACTTTACTCAAGTACCACCACAGTTCAATGGTGCAGTACTACAGTCTGCTCCTCCCATTTACATACAGTAGCCATTTATCAGCACAGTGCCATGCCACACCACTATACCCTCATAACCCCATTTACATACTGTACCCATGTACCACCACAATCTCATGGCACACCACTACAGCCTCATCTCCCCATTTGCATACCGTACCCATATAGCACCACAGTGTCATTGTATGGCACTAGAGCCTCTTCTCTGTATTTATGTTCTGTACCACACCCAGCTATAGTGCCATGGTATAGCAATGCAGCCATGTGTTGTCAGTGTAGTACTGAGCTGCAGCCATTTCTTAATGTAGTGTTGCATGGCATAATTGTATTACATGTGATTCTCAAATGTGCAGCCATGCATATTTTGCTACCCAAGTAGACCTGAGTGAATGGCCATAGCTAAACCAGGAAATGTGGAATGCAAGGATCCAGGATGGTATGTCACAGAAAACAGGAATTTCCTTTTTTCCATGATAGCAACTTCAGGGTGTTCTTACTAGGCAGATGTGATGGCCCATGCAGTAAGATGGATTTCTAGCACCAGTTATCTGGAATGGTGATTAATCCCACTGGCATTGCCCATAGTGGTGAGCATTATTATCATATGCTTTGCTTTCATGCAGTGGAAGAGCAGCAGCTGAACATAGTTAGGTGCTGTAGTAAGAAGACGCACCTATCCTGGCAGTGCAGTGTTTTGTTGATGTTTGTGTGAATCTGCTTTGTAACTACATCTGTGTTAGTCCAGTAATTTTTCCCATTTTCCCATTGTGTTGTCTTTCTGCAGATCCTGTTGTGAAAGTGGACGAGACAAGGCTATGGTCACTTCTAGCCATGCCAGTTGATCCCTGTGGTCTGGGATTACCAGTGCCCACCAGTCTGCATCTTAGCAAGTCACATGGTGGTGGTTACTAGTGCCATCCATGTGTACTTCTCATTAGGAGGGGGTGCATGCTGCTATCCAGAAAGTGGTCAGGAGTCTCCCAGGATTTGTCATGGAGACTGTTACCTATCAAGAAGTGCTGACAACTGGCTGCTCACCTTAGTAATGTAGAGCACTTTATACCATTGCAAGTGAAGTCATGCTTCCACCAGACCCTGCCCATCAGGTCACCAGCTGAGCAAACTGTCCATAACATCAGCCACCAAGGTATTTGGTAACTGAGTTTGTTGCTCTATGGGCCAGCCTGCGATCCAACCATGCCGGAACCACAGTGTATACACATCCCATGTTCAGTCACGATGATCATTCACCCTTCCTTGTCCATCCTCCCTATTATCATTTGTACAGCATCTTCATACTCTGCATATCTATGTTCATCCACTATCCTTCCCACCTTGCGTTTATATACCATCCTTCTCTATCTGTGCCTGTGTTCCTTGTTTACCTGTATGCTTATTCTACCTGCAATTCTATCTGCATTCTATACCCAGCCATGCTACAATACCTTTTGCACCTTATGTTCCTCTGTACACATCAGCCAAACATCCTGTTTTAGTGATGTTCCTGCCATAGCACTATCTGTTCCATTACCGATGCACCACTATTTTCTCATGACGTTATTTGCTGGGTGTTCTGGGACTGTTCAGTATCTAGTACATGTTTGCTTAGCAGCTTCCCTGACATTTAGAACAGGTGCAAAGCTGTTATCTATGAATCTCATTCTGAGTTTCAAAGGTACCAGTATATTTAAAATAATTTTTTTTAAGCAATGTCATGAAGGTTTGTTTCATAGGTTCATAGGTAGGTACTAGGCTATTGGCCCTAGGGCCTATATAAGCCTAGCCAAACTGTACCCTGGCTTTTGCCACCCAAGAAAATTATTTTCCTGTGCCCCTGTCAAGCAGAGCCACAGAAGTGATCCCCGGCTGAATTTCCTATCTCCCATCCAATCATGAAGATTTTTCTTGAAGAGTGCTAATGAGGAGGTTTGTTTGATGGAGATAGGTAGTTTGTTCCAGAGTATGGGACGTCTCTGAGACAGGAATCTATCCCTCCAGCATGTTCTGTTTATTGTGGTGACAAGGTTTAGGTCCCTAGAGCGTGTAGCTCGGAGGGATTTCTTAATATAGCTCATCTTAATAGACTTACATTCTATAAATGGAACAGAAAAAATCATGCTATATACTTAATGATAACCATGTAATAAAAGTAAAATGCATTTTTTTTTACAACAAGAATATAATAGTTTGTATATTAATACATGGTGTGTTTAAAAAGTTGCACCTGTAGATGAAAAGTATTGCAGTATTTCTAATGTTTGCTTTGAACATTTTTCCATTTTTCCAGTTGATATACCTGATTTAAGTATTATACAGTATATTACAGTAGAAACATTGCATTCTTAGTATGAAGGAAATGTAGCTCAGAATGCATAATGAGCTGGCATTATAACATGATATCTAAACAAATTTTTCTACAGAGTACTGTTAAGGTGCATTGCAAATGTATTATATATAAATACAAGTACATAATTGCACAACAGATACAGAGAGTAGTGCTATGCTGTTACTGCCAGAATGCCGCAAAAATGAAGTACATATTTTTCATCACAGAAAGAAAATAACTGTAGTGGGCAACAGAGATACTGATACTATGGCCAGGATTCAGAGACCGGCCCTGCTGCAATTGGTAAGGCTGCAGAAAAAGGGCCTGTTAACAAGACTGAAGGAACCAGTGATTCTGACATGTTAGCTATGTGATGACCCTCCACCTCTGGGCCAGCAATCAAGAAGCCTCGATCCTCACCACTGGTACCTGTGAGGGACATTCACTGAGAGGATAACAGGTACACACACATTCTTTCCAGATGCAGCTCTCTGCATCAAGTGCAGTTTACCTTAAGAGCACACAGAGACCACAGTCAGTCCTTGGCTGGTTTCTCCCTCTTTCTCCACATCCCCAGTAAGACTCCCCACTGGCACAGCTATAGAGTTGAGATTTCAGTATCTCAGTTGAGTGTACAAGCCAAGACCTCCAGCATGTTCTCTGTACAACCACACACACACACACACACACACACACACACACACACACACACACACACACACACACACACACACACACACAAACATCTGGGGAAGTCTGGCTGTCCAGACTATAAGGTAGCTACCACTGGCACCAGACACTCCTGCCAGCTACCTTAAGACCCTTACAAGGGTACCCAATATACTGAGTGAAATTAATATTAATACAATTGGTAGTTTGACCAAGAGCAAGGCCGTCAGGAGTGACCCACACGGTGTTACCAAATAAATATGCAAGTACTCTGAAAACTTAAATGTATCTACAAAGATCAGCCACAAAGAAGGGTTTAAATATATTTAATAATAAATAATAATAATAAAAAATAAAATACTAAGTATATATTCACAGTGACATCACAGTTTAAATCACAGGAAATATTTAAAGTATCATTGAACTACTGACTCAGACAAATAAAGAAAAACAATATCTAAACTAAGCTTCACTATATTCCTGATTGAGTCTAAGATAATTATACTATTCCCTAATAACTTACTTATTAAAGCAAGGCAGATTATGTGGTGAATGGTCCTTTTTGTTGTCAGGCCCTCTGTCTCACCAAGAGACTTCTCAAAATAATACCTAAAATATTACTTTTGCCAAATTATATCACTTCTGTTTATTTGACTTCTAGTTCCCATGCAAATCCCCATTACTGGAAGGATTTAGCACATACCTGTAAAAATACACACACAAGGGCTTTTGCTCAGATCTGTGTCAGGTACTGGTAGTCATAAAACAATTTTATACCTCCACACTTCCAGAGTAGTAATTAGTTCACCCCAAAGACAATGCAGAAAGCTTCCTGGTACAGACTTTTTGTCTCTGGCTGCATTGAAATCTGTGAGATAGCATCTTTATGGCCTAGCTCATAAAGTGATTTCATTTCAGATATATTTTAAAGTTTGCTGGACTCAATTTAACCTGCTGTTTGTCAGTTTCCTCTGTTAAAACATATAAACAGTTACAACAGTGCATGCACATTTCTGTTCTCTCCAGAAGGGCACACTGTGGATACATTTCAAACACAAGAACTTTTACAAATACCTTTTCAACACAAACATCTGTGCAAATCAGTTTGATATATACATAACATACAGTTCTAATACATCTGTAACACAAGCATCTTGTATAAATCAGTTTGATATTCACAAATGACATATAATTATTTACAAAATTCCAGCTAGCTGTGTTGGCAGTACCTCCTATCGTCTCAAGCCGCAATAAGGAAATTCCTCATTCTTAGCTAATTTCCATGGCTCTGAATTGCCCTGTGGTTACCGCAAATACAAAAATGCCACCACCAATGGCCAATGCATAGTATTAGAACAAGCCCCCATGAATTCCACCACACACACACACACACACACACACACACACACACACACACACACACACACACACACACACACACGCACATACATGCACACATGCACACACGCACACACATTGTCATACCTCTTCCTCCCCCTGAATTTACAGAGTGTCTCCGATGTTCCCTCTTGTTTTTCAATGTCTCTCATAACTCATGTATGATTGTCGTCTGTGTAAGAAATGGAAATTGTTACCAGCAGTGGTAAAAAGAACTTACCACTAGTTGTAACCTTTCTGAATCCCAAAATATTTTTCTACTGCAAAACCTGTAACAAAACAAATTTAAGTCAGGAGCAGCAATAGTAATGCTGTTGCAATTGTTTGCATGAGCTTTCATCTTTACTAATTATACTAAACAAAAATGACAAACTAAAATTAAAAGGTAAACAACTTTGGAAAATAAGTGTTTCTGAGTTACTGGTATATTTAAACACTGTAATAAAATAAACACATACACACACACACACACACACACACACACACACACGCACACACGCACACACGCACACACACACACACACACACACACACACACACACACACCAACAAAAATGAACACACACAGCACACACCACCCACAATTACAATGGGTCTCCAGAAGTACAGTACATCAGCAGTGTCAATACTGACATTCTCTGGTATTATAACTGTTGCATACATTATGAAATGTCCATATTAACAGTAATACCATAGTATATAGTAGATAATAAATCATATTGTAAGTGCAGTTCAGAAATAAAATTGAAAAACATATATTTTTGATTTTTTTACTTATATTGTGGTAAGTACTACAGATGCATGCCCAGGTAGTCTAAGTTCTCACCCAGTTTTGAAAATCTTAATGGGTGGTGTAGTCAGACAGACAGATAGACACATACACATACACATACACACACACACACACACACACACACGCACACACACACTGCTACAGTTCACAGCACACCAAAGAATTGTGTAGCCATCCATAGGCATGCACATGGTAATTCATAAAGATTGCCTTTTCTCACAGACAGTAATCTTATTTCAGTACAGTCTAATGTGTGAATCCACTTGCAAAAGAGCCTTTGCTGGAGGAAGCATAACAACATCTTGGGTTGGGGGGGTGATGGGAGTATTTGCAGTAGCAGATTAGACTGCACCTGGGGGGAACAGTGAAACTAGCAGCATTTTGCTACCACACAAAACTGATATTTTTTGGCCTTTCAATGTGATCTTCAGTGATGTTGTAATGCTGAGTGATACATCAGCATAAGCAGAAGATGATCCAGCATTGTGGCATAGAAAGAC
The DNA here is from genome assembly GCF_019279795.1 of Protopterus annectens. NCBI lineage: Eukaryota > Metazoa > Chordata > Ceratodontiformes > Protopteridae > Protopterus > Protopterus annectens. The sequence goes on from NC_056745.1 coordinate 1,445,326,864, forward strand.
AATACTATAATACAGGGAATAAAATGATATCAAAAATCATTTCAAAGTAGATCAGAATGTCTGTTTATACTAACAAAGTTAAGACACATAAGACACTTGTAAAGTGAACTTTTTTAAAAATGTAAATTTGAGAAGAGTGTGGTACAGTTTACATGGCAAAGTAAACATAATAGCACAGATAAGATGCAAGATTACTGGGTAAGTGGTCATTTTAGAGTGAGATTTCACTATGGTGTGGAGCCTCATATCAACATTGCTGTCATCCAAACTTTCTGCTGAACTCAAATAAGGGTCCTCTCCTTGCAAGGATTTAACGTTCCAACGTCAGTAGTTAAAACAATAACTTTGATATCAGTACTTTCACTAGAAAAAAAAAAACATTCCAGTCATCAAAATTTCTTTCATGCACTGAACTAACAGCTTTAGTGGAATGCCTAGCATTTATATATTTATATATTTATTTATTGGCATTTGTTTACCGGGATAGTCCACTGGGCCAATAAGAGCCAATTTTCAGTGGAGTCCTGTGGAGAAAAGCTCCACAATAAACATGAAACTAGACAAGCAGCTAACAATTAGTTACAACTAATACAAGCTTAGTTTACAGAGTGAGACAAGAGATACAAGTAAAAAAGGCTGACATCATATAAAACTTCTGTCCAAAGAAAAATTAGGTCATCTCAAGATATTTTTGTGGGATAATGTTAATTTGGGATAGATAGAGGTTATAAAGAAGAACAGTATGGTGGATAAATGATTGAGTAATACAATATATTCAGGAAGAAGGGGAAGTCAGGATTTAAGGGGTGGGGGCTTAGCACAAGAGCAGTTCCAGGACGAAGAGAGGTACTCTCACAGACATGTTTTGAAAGATGCTAGGATATGGTTAGTTCTGATTGTTAATGGAAGCGTGTTCCAGGCTCTCACTACAGTAAAGGAGTATAAAAGCTGACAGGCTGATAGATTAGGCTTGTGCACCATCAAAAGTTGTTGGTTTTCAGATATGAGAGGTCTTTTGAGTAGATAGTTGCTAAATAATGTACTAAGGGCAGGGCAGGCTAAAGGTTTGTGGATTATTTTATAAGCAGTTGTCAGATGTAGGTAGATGAGATAATGTGGGAGTTCAAGCCATCTTACAGTGTGTAGAGCTGTGCAGTGGTAGGAAGAATATTTAGTATTTGTAACAAAATTGGCAATTTTTTATAGCATGTTTTGAGCACGTTTTTAGGGAAGACTGTAAGTTAGTAAGTAATGGGGCACTGTAAATGAGAGAGGGGAGTAAATAAGTGGTAGCAAGAGTTTGTTTTGAGGGCGAGTTCAGAAAGTGTGCAGATAGAAAATGCCTAGTTTCTGGTATGTTTTGTTAATATTATGTTGTATGTATAGGTCAAATTTTAGATGTTCATCTAGTATTACTCCCAGTAGTTCAGTGTAAGTAACAACTTCAATTATTGTGTTGTTTTGAGATTGTATGGTGAAGTGGGCTTTGTTTTGGAAAGTTTTTTTCTGTTGGGTAAAAAGGAGTAGCTTGGTTTTGTGTGGATTAAGTATCAGTTGATTGTTATTGAGCCAGGTTTCAATGGAAGTAAAGGCCAGTTGAGTGATTTGTTGAAGATGAGACATGGTATCAGCGGAACAAACAGAGTCATCTGCGTATTGAATGAGTGAGCCCTGACTGAATGAAGACTGAAATTATTAATAAAGATGTTAAGTAGGAGGGGACCAAATATAGAATCTAGGGGAACACCGTTAGAGTTGTGAGGATAGAGAGAGAAAGAATTCTGACATTTGACTGCCTGTTGTCTGATAGGTAACTTGAGAACCAATTGAGGGGGGAACGGTTTTGGAAAGTTGATTTAGAAGTAGGGGGTGAGAGACTGTATCAAAAGCTTTTGATAAGTTGAAAAATAGGGAGGAGACAATTTTGTCTGAGTCTCAGGCATTCTTGACAGTATCCATGAAGTATATCAAGGCAGCCATACTACTATGAGCTGGTCTATGTGCTGTGTTGGTCGTAGAAGCTGGCTGTTCAGAAGAATGTTTAGATGTTGTATATGTATACATCTTTCAAGGAGCTTAGAGATGGGAGAAAGTATGGCTATAGGATGGTAGTTGGCGACATCTGTAGAGTTGCTGCCTTTATGGAAAGTTAGAATAAATGACTTTTTCCAGAGTTTTGGGACATAGGATTTGAGGATTTATCTGTTAATGAGTATACTGATAGGGCAAGCAAAGGCTTCTACTGTTAGTTTTAGATGTTCTGTCGGTAGGTTATCAGCTGTGGTAGAGCAAGCTTTGAGTTTGAGAAGTAGTCTTTTTATATATTAGTTGGAAGGGTGAAGGTGGGTATGGAATGGGTAGTTGCTTGACAAGGATTGAAGGAGGATGTAGTGGAAGGAGGGAAAATGGGAGAAGATTGTCTTACTGGTCTATTATGATTAGAACTATTTGAGATTGGGGTGCAGTGGGGTTGGGGAAAGTTGGCAGGGAGGTTTGATATACTATTAATAAACTGAGAGTGGAAGAAACTGGCTATTTATGATGGAATTTTATCAGGATATTGACATGGATTACTTTTAGTACCAGGGCTTAGGAGTGAAGTAATGGATGTCCAGAATTTTGTAGGGTTCTGCTTATGATTCGTTTGAAGTTTTATACAGTACTCTTTTTGTCATTGGTTACTTGCTTTTTTACCTGATTACAAAGCTGCTTGAATTTCAACAAGTCTGAAAGGATTTTATTTTTTAACCATTGTTTCCAGGCTTTGTCCCTAATTTGCATTAATTCTTTAGTTGGCTTAGTTAGTCATGGGGCATGGTTGGTTTTGATTATTTTACTCGAGGAGGTGCAAGGCTGTTCAGAGTTTCTAGAAATGTTGCACTAAAGTACTTCACAGCATCATCTAGATATAGTATTTCTAGGATGCTCTAGTTCAATTTTTTTAGAAGATTGATAAATGTCTGTGGTTTGAAGTTGGTCAGATTCCGTATTTGTTTATAATGAAGTTGCTTTTGAAAGGAGAGAATTGTCCTGTGAACAAAGGTGGGGAGATTATCACTAAGTGCACTTGGAAGAATACCAGCTATGGAGATTTTACTTGGATCAGTGACCAATATCCAGTCTAGGATGGAACCTTCATTATTACTCTTGTTGAATCTAGTCGGAGTGGTAATGAGTTGGGTGAATTTGAATAGGTTGATATTTTAAGATGAGAATTTGGAACAGAAGTTTTGCCAGTTAAAATTGACATCACCTAGAATGATGGTTTCATTTTTAAGTGTATTGGAGAGCCAGGCAAGGATCTCTTCCAGAAAAGATATGTTATTGCCAGGGTGTATATATAGAACTATGATATATATTATTTTAGATTTGTTTATTTTTAGAAAAGAAGTGAGAATTTTGGCATTAAAGAACTGAGGAATAATATTTGAGTAAAGGGTTATATTGTAAGTTTTAAGGAAAAGGATTGCAATACCATCTCCTTTTTTGTGAAGTCTGTCTGACCTTATGACATTGAAGCCTGGCGGGAGAAATTCAGTCTTTTATTTTAGGTTTAAGCCAGGTCTCAGTAGCAGTGATGATGTGTGGTTGATTATGAGATACCCAGGCATGAACGTCAGTAGTTATGTAATGAATGCATTGGAAGTTTAGTGAAACAATATTTAAGGATTTATAGGAGTAAGAGGAGTTAGATAGAGTTTATAGGTTAATAGTGGAAGTATGTCCTGGGCTAGGGTGGATATCAACACATAGGGATAAATTTGAGAACCTGGGAGAGTAAAAGGATAGTAACTGGTTGCTTTTTGATCTAGTAAGGTGATTCTGATAGTAGAGGATAGTGAGTTTTAATGGAAGTATTATCAATTTGGGGAAGAACAATGGGCTTATTTGAAATAAGCTAGGAGATATATTAGAGTGGCTGTTTGATGGGTTAGAGTGGAAGGATGTGACAGATGTTTGTTTGGAGAGAAAGGAGACAGAGTTGAGGGCTATGTAATTTAATAATAGAAGGAAAAATAGGGAGAAATGGGAAAGAAGTATATTTATACCTGTAAGAGACATTAGGGAACGATGGTATGAAGTGGCTCTAGTGAAATGTTTTGATTACAGTTAGAGAAACAGAGGTCAGAGAACAGTAGAATATAATAGAAGAAATATGGGAAATCCAAGTAAATATTAATGAAGTGAAATAAAATATGATTGAAGAGATTAAAGTTAGCTAGGTGGAACTAGGAGAGGACAAGTGACATGAGATGAAGAGTTAGGTTACAAAAGTTTAAGTACAGGGTGCGATAGTAGGGGCAGGTTTGGTTACAGATGAGAGATGTGTGCTAATGCATATTAAGTTACTGCTGGAGTGTGGGGAGTGACAAGAGAGAAGGAATAGTGGGAGGGAATTAAAGATGGCAATATATGCATAGAGGGAAAATTAGAATAGGTGAGGTCAGGCAGAGACGTAATTGATAAGATTGAGAATGGTCTGCCTACGAACAGTGGGCAATATTAAGTGATATAAATTTAGGGTATAGTTGGGGTGTGTGGGAATTGGGTGTAGGATAGGGGAGCAATGTGAACCTGAGCATAGTGAGGGTGAATGGAGTGAGTAGCACCAGGCCTGTGAGAAACTGCGAGTGGAGAAGAAAAACTATTAATAAGGTAGTTCATACAGTATACATGTTTAGTGAAAATATGTCTGAAGTGCTGGGGTGTGTGATGATGTGAGGTATTGCCAACTATTCCAGGAGAAGTAGGGTAGTGGATGTGTAACACATGCCAGCACAGCTAGCTGGAATTTAGTAAATAAATATATGTTACTTGAATATCAAACTGATTTGTACAGTTGCTTATGTTGAAAAATGTATTTGTAAAGCTGCTTCTGTTAAAAATGTACCAACAGTGGGCCCTACTGGTTAGAAAAAGATATATACATGCATTATTGTAACTGTTTAAAAGTATATGTTTTAACAGAGGATATTTGAAGAGACAAGGTTAATCTCAAACTTTAAAAATAGTAAGAAATGAAATTACTGGGCCTTGGCCATAAATATGTTATCTCACAGTTTTGTATGAAGCCAGAGATGCAGTGTCTGTAAGAAGTATTCTTTATTAGCTCCTGTAGGAAGAGTGGAAGTTTTTTATGGTTTTATGACTTCCAGGAGCTGCAGCAGATTTTAGCAAGGTTCTCTTTGTGTGTATTATTGACACATACATGCTAAATCCTGGCAGTTTCTAGCAATGGGTGGTTGCATGGGAACCAGGAGTCAGATGACCAGATGTATGTGATGTCATTCTGGAATATATCACTAAAATGTTTAATACTAGTTGGGACTGAAGTCTCATGGTAGTCTGTTCTTGGAACCTGACAAAGAAGGAAGACCACTCACCTACTTCATCTAGTGAGATCAGTCATTAAAATATATTGAGATTAGTTAAGTGTTATTTTTCTGTAACAGTGTACACCTGTTCACCTGTGTTAATTTTTTTTCTATTTCCTGTGATGAATCTTTGGTGTTTATTGTAAATAGATATTTATCATGTTCATGTTCTTTTATTATTTATTATTACATATATTTAAATGTTTCATTGTGGCAGGTCCTTTAGAGAATATTTTAACCTTTGAGAGTACTCATATCTGTTTGGTGGCTCTGTGGTCACTCCTGAAGCCTTACTGTATTGGTCAAACTACCACTCATATTAATATTAATTTCACTCTGTATAATTGCATAACCTTGTATGAGCCTTAGGATACCTAGCGTGGGAGTGTCTGGTGGCACTAACTACCATTATAGTATGGGCAGAAGGGGGCATAGCTAGTAAACCTGTGCCAGCCTCTCCCAGGTGTTTGTGTGTGTATGTCTGCATTTATGTGTGTGTGTGTGTGTGTGTGTGTGTACGTGTGTGTGTGTGTGTGTGTGTGTGTGTGTGTGTGTGTGTGTGTGTGTGTGTGTGCGCGCAAATGAAATCTCAAAGAGTGTGAGTGTCAGCTACTTGGAGCAGGGACATGAAGCGCTGGTTTCACAGATAAAGTGGTAGAGGACTTGGCTTGGACACTCAGCTGAGGACTTAGCTCTGCAGCTGTGCCAGTGGGGAACCTTACTGGGGACCTGGAGAGAGACAGAGAGAGAAACCCAGACACCCCAGGCTGAGTGTGTTCCCTGTGTTCTCTTAAGGGAAATTGTGCTTGATGCAGAAAACTGCATCTGGAAATACTGGGTGTATCCATTTTTGTTCCAAGAGAACGTCCTTCTCCAGTGTCAGTGGTGAGGATTCAGATGCCTTGATTACTGGCCTAGAGAGGAGATCACATGGTGTTAATATGCAGAGGGCTGTGTTAATGTATGTTTCTATGAGGAGCTAGTTTAGGGGAAAGGATAAGATACAGGTTGATATGAAGGTAAAGTTATAGTGTAGCAATAAGGGGCTACTTGTGTTAAAATAGTTCCAGCAATGCATAAAAAGTAGTGAAATAGAAGCTGGTTGCTTAATGCATAAAGATGGTTATTAGATGCATTAAATGAAAGAATAAAGGGACCAAAGTATAGGGGAGCTTAAACAAATTAATAGCAGTGAGTTTAAAGAAATGAAGTACAGAGTTACTAGGGCAGTGAGATGGGAAGGAAAAGCAATGTCTGAGGGAACTCAGGTATGCTGTGCCTAACAAAAACACTATATGCTAAAGTTACCACTCTTCTCACTGAAGTGAGGTACTGCTGTGTTCCACTGGTGAATTAGAAGATAAGAATATTCAAATTTTAACTATGTTAATGGAAAGCATACAGGTCTCTTGTGGTGTAATTCACCCATGAAAAGATATAGATGTAAGGACTTGTTTTGGGTTAAGTCTCTGTGTCACTGACGTCCAATAATGGGGACAGGAATTGGCTATCATATTGGGCAGAGAGTCCTTTTTTCAAGTCTCTTGTGGTGTAATTCACCCATGAGAAGAGACAGGTGTAAGGAATGCTTTGAGTTAAGTCTCTTCATCACTGACTTCCAATAAGGCGGACAGCAACTGGCTATTGTACTGGGCAAAGGGTCCTTTTGTCATAGGAGGCATAGAGTTCCAGGGAGGGGCTGCAGGAAAGGAGAGGCAGACTCAAGGGCATCAAAGGTCAGGGGGGCATTCCACAGAGAAATACATATAGATGGAGCATTACACAATGAAAACAGACAGAAAAAAGGGTTAAATGATTGCAAATTATGACGTGATTATTGGGAAACCACAGAAGAAGGCATTGCAATGATAAAACAACCATGAAGGTAAGAATAATGACAAATGACTTAAAATGATATCACTCAGTGTAACGCTGTCTGGGAGGTGGCGTCTCTATTTGTTTTGTGCTTAATCGATTTCTGCCAAGGGCATTCGTTTCCTCTAAAGCGTGTGCTGCCGTTATACCTGTTGGAGTTACTTTCATTGCTCTTCTACGGCTGAATTATGTTTTATCATCAGATGAATTTTTGATGGATGGAGGTAAGATTCCTTTGTGTAATTGACCTTGTCTTTGCATTGTTGTCCATATATCTATATTCCTGTGGAATTTGCTGTTATTTTTTTGCTTTCGATAATTTTGTTGAAGATCCTGGGCTGGGAGGTTCAAGGTCTTTTTAAGTAGTACGTTCTGTCTTGCATGGAATTTAGGCATTAAGGGTAGATTCTGGGTACTACAGCAAGATTTTTCAGTTTCTTCTTACATCTTTCTTGTCTATTTACTATTATACAGATTGTATGTATGAGAAATGTAGTTCATTGTTAAACTATTTTCACAGGGACTACCGTCTCACTGCATTATGTTGCATATTATCAAATGAGCTACTGAAAAATTGCCCAACTAAAGCAAACATCCTAGCTAATTTTCCTGGTCAGTATAATCTTCATCATGCCAGTTTAGATTATCCATGAATGCCAATTGTGAAAAGACTGGATAGAGAGGATGCAGGTGTAGTATAATAAACAGTAATGGCAGGTACCATACTTAAAATAAACATGTTCTTTCATCCCCAAGTTAGCAAATCACTAGCTTGTGCATATTTTTTCCTTTAAACGAAAAAAGTTATGAAATCTTAACAAGTTCTGATGCGCTACTAATACTATTCTGGCCTCCATCTTTTATTTCTCCTGCTATTCCTAAGATGTCCTCTCTGACTGCCACTCCCTAAAACATACTAATTCTGCTTTTCAACCCCTACAACCTATCACTCATTTAGACTCTCTCACCCTCTGCGAACTATAGGGATATATTCATTTTTATCCATATGTATCTAGTATCCCATTATCCCATGTCAGATTGCACATAACACCACCCTAAAACATCCTGTGGTCATTAACACTTTAAATAAAAGTGTAATTTTATTGCTAATTATACAACCTCATAAATGCCCCTTGTTGGCCATGAAATATATTTAAATCAGGTAGGGAATATACTTATTAAACTCAATATGCCACTCTTGGGTAACTTTACTAGCCAGTTGACTGTGTGTATATGGTATGCACAGCATTTCTTAACTCTGTTTATACCAGAACCCTAGACCAGATTGTCCTTGTCTTGCAAGAGATACATTTCTTCTCAACCTTATCAGAACAATCACTGTTCCAACCTTCACTCCCTCATGCATCTCTTCCTCCTAGATTAAATTCAGTCATGATGATGTAATTCAGTCATTATGATGTAATTCAGTCATGATGATGTTATCTTCTTCCATAGAGTTAATATCATTGCTGTTACTTTATTTGGGGTTATTGCAGGGCCAACCTCTTATCATTTGCCGATGACCTGAAGAACTTGAAAAGTTCTATATCCTCATGGTGACTCCATTACCAATCCTGCTATGTATTCCTCTGCATTCTGCTCATAACTGAACAGCTGTATAGCATCATCTGTCCATATATCCATAAATGTAAAAAAATTAAAAAGCATACCCTTATGGTAGAATTATCACATAAACACAATGTATAACAAGACAAAAGGACTATAAGTTATATATTTTAAAATGTCTCTCTATTTGTGCAATAAGAAAGTATTTTATTTTCTATTTGCTGATTAGGTTAATCCCACTAGGGCAGTGTCCATTTTTCAGGAAAGACCCAAGGTAGTATTTATACTGACTAGGGGAAATGTTGTCAGGACACTAGAGAAGTTGCTGTGCTCTTTTTATAATACTATAATCTTATAATCTTTTAATAATAGGATCTTCTACATCCAACTGAGCTATCACTAACACAGGCAGGTGGGACCTTGTTTTAATGTCTCATCTGAAGGAAATCAGCACGTCTCTACCATATTCCGCACTGCAATATCAGTACTGGAACTTAATCCAACTACCTGGTATGGGATTAGAACCCACAGCTGACTGACTGATCTTCTAACAACAAAGGTGAATATGTGACCTATTAACCCACTGACAATGAGCAACCAAACTGGCTCAGTAAGAAAGCCATGCACATCACTAAAGAAAGTAAGACTTCTTATGGACTTAATATTGCCAGCTCCTTTAAAGATTATAATAAAGCCTTTTTAAACTATATTAGAGAAACCTAACAGTACCTAGTGCTACTCTAGATTGATACCAAATGATACAACTTATTCTGATCTAGAAGGCAAAAGTACTGTCTTAGCTATTAAGTTCTACTCTAACTGTATACCAGACATGAACTTCTCTTTCCAACTTCCAGCTCACCTAAATACCTCTCCCCACAATATCATTCTAGATCAAGTCCTAATAGCACTATCGTAAACTAAAAATACCACTTCCTTGGGCCCTGACAAGATTCCTGATCTGTCTGCTGTATTCAGCTCCTCCTGATGTTATACAGTCTTAACTTCTCTGTTAGTTAACTTAACAAATGCCTGGAGAACTACCACTACAAAAGGGTACCACATACCCTGGGAACCACAAAGTCATTAGTCTCACCAGTATCATTTGTAAGATTCTGGAACACACTGTAGTATAACAGTGAAACATATAAACCAAAGTGATCTTCTATCCATTGACTCTCCTCAGTTTTGGTTTGTAAAAGGCAGATCTTGTCTTCTTAGATTAACAGAATTTTTGAAAGAGTTACTGAAGCTATGGACTTGTATCCATTTGTTCACATACCCTATCTAGACCTGGCAAACACCTTTGACACAATTCCCCATGCTGGTATTATCAACCAGCTTACCCGAACGAACATCAAACCCTGTGTCACATGACATAGTAGGTTCATAGGCAAGTACTAAGCTAAGTGGGTCACTTTAAGTGTAGCCAATTTCCCTTTCACAGGTGAGAATCAAACCTTGTACCTTGCGATTGTGAGGCACACTCCTTAACCAGTATACCAACCCCAGCTTGGTAACATTCCCACTGATAGAACCCCTTCATTGATGGCTGGTGGTGTGTCTTCTGTGAAAAAGAATATCACTGTTGAGCCAAAAGGCTCTAACCTGTGACCCATCCTTCCCAAGTTTTACTATTCTGATATGAAGGCGGCTGTCAAAAGATATTAGGCTGATCATGTTTGCTTATGAGTCGAAGCTGTGTGCTATTATTAACTACCCTATCTTTGATACTTCTAGTTACATTGGACTAATGACTTGTGTACTGACTATGGGCTGAAAATCTGTGCCAAAAAACTGCAGTGTAGTCTTATTTGGGAAACAAGACTATCCTTCTTCATACCATATAAATAAACCCTACTTCAAGATGACATGGTCATTAGATACCTAGGTGCCTTCACTATTAATGAGATATTTTTAACCACTACATAGCAACTACAGTAAAGAAATTATTCTACTTTGCCTAATCAGTTTTCAGTGGTCTATCTTGTTGCAGTAGTGAAGTCATAATGTATTTCTGTTCATCACTCATTAGACCCATCAATGATTCCAATGACAGTTTCAGTATATATCTCTCTCCAAATACCTCATCCAACTGCAAAGGGCCTAAGACTTTTATCTAACAAAATTTCTGGACTAAGATCCTTAAACTATCGAAATAGAATACCCCCTCCTTCACTATGTTTCATGCAGTTCCCTGTGCAGCAACGTTTGCTTAACCCTCCGTGCTATGAAGGACTTTGCCCTATTAGATCTACTTCACCTCTGCAAAACTGATAATACTCCAATAATAATATTATTGGTAATATTGAATACCACCCCAAGGATCTTACTTTTCATAAACACATAAATTGGGCTTTCCTGCATGATCAACATCTAACCCAATGCATCTCTTACCTAAATGTCTCTTGCACATGAAACAATACAACACTTAGCTACTTTTAAATCTTGATGACTGGATGGATAATTTCAAATTTATCCTGGGGTGTGCAGTTTGCCTTGCCTTGGTTAGACCAGCTAACGCAGGGATTAATTTATTAGGTTGCTAATACAGTTGCAAGTCATATGGATTGCTTTGGCTAATCTACTAAATTGCCATTTTAATTCCATATCTAGTAAATACCTATGGACATAGTTGCTGAAATGCAAAATACTTTTAAGTATTTCCTTAATTAGCTGCAGAAAGAAATGTTAAGATTTCTAGATTCACATCTGTACTTAATGAAAAACAAATTTAAACAAAACGTATTTACTCATTCACTAATAACATTGTTTCTGCAATCAATTCAGGGTTGACAGTATTTTAGTTCATATCTGCTGGTTCATGACTAACCAAAGAACCATGTCCATTGTTATTTTACTTGTAGGATAGATTGTCATGTCCCTACATTAATATTCATAAAGGGCAGTCCTTCTGAAACTGACAAACAAGGAGGCAGTTAAAAGAGGCTTTCAAAACATTCTCACAGTAGGACCTTCTCTTGAACAACTAATTCAGAGCAGATAGTCCAGTTTGTACCTCCAGCTAATTTTGTAACCTTCCAGTAATGAAGCTGTCTAAAACTAGAAAGTATCTCAATGTCTTGAAAATGCCAACCTCTAAACATACAGAGCCTCCGCTGAAAAAGGGCTACTTAGCTCAGTCGGACTAACCCGGTCAACTAATGTAAAACAAATAAATAAAAATAAATAATATATAAATAAGCTGACTCTTTGTAGGGCCAGTACAAGGGAATAAAAACTGGCATGTAATGACTGATGCAGCTTACAACTTTATTATAGGTTTCCTTAGACTAAAAATAATGAGGACAAAATACCATGATTCTAACAAAAGGCGCCAAAACAATTTAACTCCCACAAACTTCCCGTAGTTTCTGTCACGTAACATAAAGCTGCAACATAGGAGGGTAATGCCTGTATCTATTTCTGACACTTTGTCAGCTAAGAATCCTCAGCTCACCACTTATTACATTAATTGTACTTTAATCTATTCACAAACAGACTGGCCTTCTGAGTCATTTTTATACTTTAAGATATTTTCTCTGTCATTGGTATTATTTAGGTTCATAGGTAGGTACTAGGCTATCGGCCCTGGGGCCTATACAAGCCCAGCAAAAAAGGTACTCTGACTTTTGCCACCCAAGAAAATTATTTTCCTGTGCCACTGTCGAGCAGAGCAACAGAGGTGATCCCCTGGGTGAATTTCCTATTTCCCATCCAATCATCAAGATTTTCTTGAAGAGTGCTAATGAGAAGCTTTGTTTGATATAGATAGGTAGTTTATTCCAGAGTATGGGAAGTCTCTGGGACAGGAATCTATCCCTCCGGCATGTTCTGTTTATTGTGGTGACAGGGTTTAGGTCCCTAGAGCATGTAGCTCAGAGGGATTGGGATTTCTTTAAGTGGAGCATGTCCAACAGCTCTGGGTTTGACATAGCTTTGTATGTTAGGCAGAGATCACCTCTGAGTAGGCGATATGCGACAGAGTAAAGCTGGAGTTTTTTGAGACGGTCTGCATAGGGCATCTGTTTGAAGCCGGTAATCCTCTTTGTGAGGTATTTCTTCAGCCTTTCCAGTTGTTGTAGATGTCTTGTGAGGTACATACCAAAAGGGGCGTTGTACTCTATAACGGGTCTAATGAGTGATGAGTAGAGGGGAACAATGACCTCTTTTTTTCTGGATGAGAAACCTTTTGTGATGAGGTGTGCCACGTAGAAGGATTTCCTGACTACTGTGGTGATGTGATTATCAAAGGAGAGACTACTGTCCACCTGTGTCCCAAGGTCTCTTATCATACTTTCGGTGTTAAGTATACTACCGCCTATGTTGTAGTTCATGGGTATAGAGTTTTTACCAAAGGGGATGACAATGCACTTTTTGGCATTGAGCTTGAGGCCATGGCTTTGACACCAGGCATCTGTCTCAGTGAGGCCCTTTTGTAGGATGTCCGCATCGTTAGGAGTTTCAGTTATGGCTCCTAGTTTGCAGTCATCTGTGAACTTCATTAGCCAAAGACCTTCTGTGTTAGACTGTACTTCAGAGAAGTAGATACCAAACAGGAGAGGACCCAGGACTAAACCTTGTGGTATTCCACTTGTCACTGGTCTGAAGTCGGATTTGGAGTCTGCTACTTTCACATTGTGGGTTCTGTCAGTGAGCCAGTTGGCAATCCATCTTGTGACATAGGGATTTATACCTAGTTTAGTGAGTTTATCTATAATACCAGAGTGGGGGATGGTGTCAAAAGCCTTGGCAAGATCTAGATAGGCTGTGTGAACCACCTTACCCTTGTCTACGGCTTTGGTGACTGCTTCAAAGAAGTCTAGCAGGTTTAGGAGACATGATCTGCCTTTTACAAACCTGAACTGGGTGGGGTCCAGAGTTTGGAGATTACCAATGTCTTTGTTTATAAGTTCCATGATGATATTTTCCATGGCCTTGCAGACCAGGCTCGTCAGGCTAATGGGGCAGTAGTTCCCGGGGTCCGTGGTGGCTCCCCCCTTGTGGAGTGGGATAACCGTTGCTGTGCGCCATTCAGCAGGTACAAAGCCTGACGTTAGGCTATGATTGAACATGGTGCTTAGGTGGGGTGCCAGTTCGTTCTGTAGTTCATGTAGAATGCAGCCTGGGATGTTGTCTGGTCCCCTGGATGCTGTGTTCTTGGCTTTGGAGAGTGTGTTTTTTACCTGTACAGCCGTGATTACAGGAACTTTGTATTCTTCTGGTATAGAGATGTAATATCAGGGAGATCTACTGCTTGATGAATTGAATGGGAACACAAGTCTCCCTGATCCAAACAGGCCACAGAATGTTTTTATAAGATTTCAGTCACGAGACAGATTTTTTCTTTTAAGAGTGTTTCTCTTTTTCTTCCATGCAGTTAGTATATCTAGTCCAAGTATCCACTGATGGGCACTAGAAGTGAAAGAAATTGTTAAAGTTAAGAAGATTGACTTTCTAATCAGTGGTTAAAAAGGTGATCCTGATTCAGCTGAGAGATACTGGACACCCACATAGGCCAGACTCAAAGTAGCACTGATAAACAAAGCAAGTGCTTATGCATGGCAAGAGCTTGGAGAGCTGATGAAATTCTGTTTATGGGGCTCTAAAAAGTATAATATATCAGATCTAGAGGCAAGTGAAAGGGAAAAATCTCACTCTGGATCTGATAAGCAAGGATTGGAAAGTCTTAACTAATTCTGGTGAGGCTTCTGGGTGGGAGAAAGAAAATTATAAAGAGCTCCTTAAGCTGTTTGAAATGCCAGCAGTGTTGTGTGGGTTGTGTTGCACCTCTGTAGTCACAATCACTGTGGTAATGAGATGCCTTTCTGCTGGAAGGTTACATGAAGTGGCAGATGAGATCATCTGGAGATGTGGATGGCCATATCCATGGCTGGTTCATCTGGTTAACTCACCTCTTGGGCCATGTGCATTGGTGATTCATCTGGTTAACTCACCTTTTCACAGATATGGAAAAATTGGTGAGAGTAGTTCTGGACTCCACTATGACAAAGAGAGCCTGGGGGTATTTTAAAGCTTTATGGAATAACATTACATAACCTTTCTATTCTGTGCCATATTACAACAGTTAACAATCAGGATAATATTTCATCTGACTAACCTTATTGTATCCTTATACCTTTAAGCAAAAGTAATGAGATACAACCTTTGATTCAGGAATAACAAATGCCGAATCGGCCCAAGACATGGAACCCTGAACCAACAATTAAGCTTTATGCAATTCTGTAAACAGTTATGGGATTTGTTAAGCCACTATGTAGCTATTTTGTAAGTATAGAGAAGGGGCATGGCAGCAGATGCCTTGTTTAATGATTTGGAGAAGGAGTGTGGCCACACATGCCCTGTTTTAATGATTTGGAGAAGGTGTGTGGCCTGTTTTAAGGATTTGGAGAAGGAATATGGCCATACATGCCCTGTTTTAATGATTTGCAGAAGGCGTCTGGCCACAGATGCCCCTGTTTTAATGATTTGGAAAAGGTGTGTGGCCACATATGCCCTGTTTTAATGATTTGGAGAAGGTGTGTGGCCACAGATGCCCAGTTTTAATGATTTGGAGAAGGTGTGTGGCCACAGATGCTCTGTTTTAATAATGTGGAGAAGGCGTGTGGCTGTGTATGCCCAGTTTTAATGATTTTAAGCAGGTATGTGGCCGCAGATGCCCTGTTTTAATGATATTGAGAAGGCATGTGGCCACAAATGCCCTGTTTTAATGATCTGAAGAAAGTGTCTGGCCACAGATGCCCCTGTTTTAATGATGTAGAGAAGGCGTGTGGCCACATATGCCCTGTTTTATGGATTTGTTGAATCAGAATAGCACAGATAGTTCTATAACACTGCACACTGTAGCTTTCATTACTACAAAACTAGTTAAGTAAGATAGTAATTTAAGCAAGCAAAGTCCTACATGAGCTCTTAATGTTAGGTATATTAAAAC
The DNA here is from genome assembly GCF_019279795.1 of Protopterus annectens. Classification (NCBI taxonomy): domain Eukaryota; kingdom Metazoa; phylum Chordata; order Ceratodontiformes; family Protopteridae; genus Protopterus; species Protopterus annectens. Next base: position 1,445,342,635 of record NC_056745.1, read on the forward strand.
AAATTACTTGTTTGGTCTCAAACCTTCAGTTTTTGCTGTCTGCACAGGTGATTTTCTTACTGTAAAAAACATTTATACATGCTGACTAGTGAAAATGTATGCAAACCTTGTGTTACACATCCTGCCTGATGTAATATTCTTACATGATATCTACTCTTTTCTAAGCCAAAATACCTAGACGTGCCACAATACCAAATCTACAACTGCTAAACAGTTTCTTCCGTATTGCTGTTTCCTGCCATTCTCCTTGTCTTCATTCTTGTTTTTTTATTCTAAAATCATTAAAATATGTCCTCAGAATATTGTAAAATTGTCTCAGTCATTTATTACCTTAAGCCATCTATCTACTGATGTTCAGAAGGACTTTAACATGTTGTAAATTTAAATAAAGTGCATCATAAAAGAGCCACACATGTGACATACGTCATACACTAATCTATTGGGTTCCTTCTTTACAGGGTTTTCTTTCTTGTTTTTTTATTTATTTTTTTTTACTACACATACTTGCTTTCAAGCATTGCGGTTCTTAATGACACATTAAATTTGTCCATCTTTGATACTGAAACTTGTTTATATTTTTTCAGTCTCCCTTACTATTGAGGTAGTTAATTCTGCTATGAACTTTCAAAATGATAAGATCATATAGTTGAAAGACATAACTATTCAAATAAAACTCATCAAATTCTTTTACTTTATATCTTTTACAACCTTTACACTGTGTCGGTTTGTAGATAATTTATTTTAACTGAGGAACAAAAGATACTTAAGTGAAAGAGTTGTAGATTAAATGCATTTGCCCACCCATTACCCTCCATTATAGTCAAATGCATTTACATGACAGGTTGGAGACATAATTATGGCGGGGATACTATTAGGTACTGTTTAATGACTTTTCCTATTTTATGGAATTACTGCTTCCTGGTTCTCTGGCATTATGGCACTATAATTCTTAATTCATGCTCTGGTTTAGCTGCATCTTTGCAGCAGTAGAATTTCAAGCAAGTAGTACAGGGTGCAAAATGGAGCACTGGACAAAAAAGAGAAATAAAAGAAACACACTGAAAGCAAGGTTTGGCATTCAGAATTTTAGACAAAAATGCACGAGAAGTTAATAAGACTAGAAACCATTTAAAAGAAGTATGCTAGCTGTTTATCACAGTTTTCACATAAATGACAACCAAAGTTGCCCTTCTCTGTGCAGAAAACCTTCAGGTACAGCTAAGTACCAATATTTTACGAGGTATCAAAACGTCGTATCACAAAACAAATTCCCCTGCACGTGGGAGGTTGCACGGCAAGAAACACTGAACAAATTACAAAATTAAAGCCAACAACATAGGTAAACTGTGTTATATAAAGTAGTTTATTAAAAAACTACTAAGACCTCATATTATATAGAGAAAAACAGACCGGTTTCGGCCAACATTGGATAACTAAACTTGGGGCATTGTTTAACCCAGGACTTAATGAATGTTTTTGAGTGAACTCAATATGTCATGTTATTAGATTTTTTGTATTTAATATTAATGAGTTCACCAATCTATATGTAAATGTCATACAATGAAATGTCTTTATCTTCTATATAAGACCATATTATTCTTTATATGAGTTTTGTATTCCACTGAAGAAGGCCAGATTTCTGTTGGCCGAAACCGGTCTGTTTTTCTCTATATAATATGAGGTCTTAGTAGTTTTTTAATAAACTACTTTATATAACACAGTTTACCTATGTTGCTGGCTTTAATTTTGTAATTTGTTCAGTGTTTCTTGCCGTGCAACCTCCCACGTGCAGGGGAATTTGTTTTGTGATACACAGTTTCGCTCTTCCTGCTGGGGACCTCATGGTGTGCTGTGTTGGCGTGTCGCCGTTTCTTTTTGGGATGATATCTACATTATAAACTTTTTGTCCAGGCTCCCGAAGACTTTCTCTTAAGTTTATGTGTTCTTACACATTACGGCCAGATTTGGATATGTTTGGCGTGCTTTTTGGTGAATAACCAGAATTGTGCTGTTACGGAATTGTGTACAAGCCTATGTGATTCTAACGATCAGGTACTGGATTTATTTTGGTGTCCTTATAAGCGACTCAACTTAAGCCTCAATACGAGCTATGTGAATCTGTTTTACTACACATATGAACATATATCGCGAAAACTGTATGTGTAAATTGGACTAAACGGGCTGTCAATATCTTTTTGGACAAGCTGTTATCATCGCATATTCTCTTTGGATGGTGCGGATGACTCGTTTGGACAATTACTACTTTCCCTTTTGGTTATTGACTGTTTGATTAGAACTAAGCGTGGACATATAATGTTTAGAAGGGAAGACTACATACATGCTTATATGGACAGTTATCAACAAGTTTTCTTTTTTATATTTATTTTTATACGACAAGCAGTTTAAGTGATTGGTGTAGTCTAATTTGCATTTGTGTGTAACTTCTTTATGGTTCCTCTTCTTTTTACAAATGGATTATTCATTTGTAAACTATAATACGAAGGGTGCATTTACACACATTTGTAATGTGTTTGTATATCGCCATTTTTGAATATGGTTATTGGAAGCTGCCATTGGGATTTACTCACTTAACACAGTCTTCTAATGTTTTTGTTGTGTGTTTTTTGAATTTTGTATATACCAAGAACTAATAGGCTGCTGTGTATATGCATTATTTGAATACAATTGTGCTGTATGGGGCTTATATATCCTTTATATTTCATATTTATGAATGGAGGTTTAGTCACAAACGGGCATCATTGTACACACATGGCTTTAATATTTAATCAGTGATACTTATACCCTTCTGAATGAATAAGTTCATGACTGATTGTTCATTGTTTGCTCTTAGTGGGGTATATTTATCTCTTTATGCCATATTTATGTCCATCCTTTTTTGATGGTTAGAGGGGTATATTTATCTCCTTATGCCATATTTTCCCTCCCTTCCCCCCTTTTTTGATGGTCAGTAACTATTACATCGAGTTTATTTATAGTAAACTTGATATTTGTTATATTTTGATATATTATAGGGAACAAATATATAATTTTTCATGATTAAAATGTTCTATAGTATCATATTATTAGTATTGTGACACTATTATGATTATGTGATTATGACTACATTCTAAATATTATTGAGAATTCAGTCTTAAGGAGAAACCTTGTGGTGTTTCATCTTATAGTGAATAAATATATGATTTTGTATAATCAACATTTTTATAGTATCACTTTCCAAGGTCTTTTGATACTATATTACAATAGTATAGATACATTTTGGGACATCACTAATAATCTAGCATCAGAAGTCATTTTGTGGTGTTTCATTCCAATCTACATTGAATTTTAGTATATTGAGTATATACATTTAGTTTACATCAATAAGTTTTTATGCTTATACACTATGTAAGTGGAGCATTGTCCTGCTTGATGCTGGTTGCAGTATTTGATTTATATATATGATTTTTCATATTCTTGGTACAAACTTTTTTAACATCTGATGTTGGATATCATCTGTTTTCTTGCCACCATTGTCTATGATTTTGGCCTTTGAGTATTCAATACTGAAGTTTAAGTAATTTTTGGGTGCCTCACCTAGGGTATAATCTTTGACACATTAACATATATATATATATATTATATTGGATTTTTTCATCCTATGTTTGATTATATCAGTGTTATGCCATTATAGTCCTGTGTGTAACGTGGCTGAAAAATGTATGCTTTTGCATAATTCATATTCAGGCCATTATTGTTTAAATTGGACACAGGGCGTGGTTTATAATATAACATCACATCATCTTTATAATGGATTTAAACAAAATATTTTTAGATCTGTCCTCTGATAAAGATGATCTGGCACTGTTTGGCATTGGCTTGAATTCTGAAGGTTCTTTGAACTCTAATCCTTTGTCGCCAGAACAGTTATGTCAGGGATTATTTGATGATCTTAATAAGAATATGAGATCATTAAGATCTAGTGTTTGGCACCTAAAATTACTAAAAGCCTATTTGGCTAAAGAGATTTGTCCTAGGGGTCTCAGGGTCAGGATCCAGCCATTGGTGGCCGATCCGGATGACATTCTTACTACTGAATGGTTATCCATTCAACAAGAATGTTCCATGAAGTTTGTTCTTTCTTTATCCAAGTATTACACTAGGATATTTGATAAACAAAATTCTAAGGTATCACAATTGATTCAGGAGTGCAACCAGTATCAACAGGACAGTTTTTTTCCCCCGTTATTATCCAGGTTTAGTTCTGATATATTAAACTTTGATAGTAGCCTTAAGGACAGGAAACTTAAAAAATTTGTATGTGATTTGTCTGATTATCAGAAGGGACAACCTTTTAAAAATACTAGACATGTCAGATTTCAAACTGTACCAAACACTAACAGCAATAGTTCCAAAAGGAAACGTCCACGTTCTATTTTGAAGGGACGTGACAATATAGTGGATTCTACTGACTATGACACTTCATCAGGAACTGATACGGACACACAGCTTACCATGGGGTCCCCTACGCCCAAACGCAGTAATCAAAAATTCCCTTTAGACCAAACAGGGGGGGGAGGAGGGGTGGTAGGAAACACAAAAAGGGTCACAAGTCTTCAACATTTGATGGAAGTATTGACCAACAAGTGAATAATGTTTGTAACATCTCTAGTATTGTATTAACATCTGAACAAATATCTTTATTGAATAAAGGATTATCTTTTATCCCCGGTTTCTTTGTTCCTGAGGATAATTTTGTACAAGATCTATTTTCCTTTTGTAGGCTTATTAATCTTAAATTATTTTTTCAGGACAAAGGGGATGAAGAACAATCACACTTGGATGAGTTTAAATATCATGCTTCAACCTTTACACCACCCATGCACCCTTCTGTTGGCCTCTTCATGCGTAATATACTTAGGGATTTACATTTTGAGCATAATTCTTCACAACCAATGCCTAATAACATGACTGAAGGTGATATATCTAGTTTAGAAGAATTGGTTAATAATAAGGAATTGGTAATTCTTCATGCTGACAAAGGTGGGGCAGTGGTGGTTATGGATTGGAAATACTATGATAATGAGGCCCATCGACAATTGGGCGATGCCCAATATTATAACAAAATGCCTCTGGATCCCACACCAGTCTTCATTGAACAAATTCATAATTTTTTAGAATCTGCTGTAGACAATGGGATCATCACTTTTCAAACATTGAAACACCTAACCATCACTGACCCTACCAGACAATCTATTTATTTCCTGCCGAAGATACACAAAGATCCTTTACATCCACCAGGCAGGCCAATAGTTTCTGGTATAGGATCACTTACCGAGCCACTTTCACAGTTTTTGACCAGGTATTTGAAACCACTCCTACCTTGGGTTAGATCTAGGATACAAGATACAACACAATTTTTGAGCATAGCTAATGATATGCAATTAGAGCAGCATTGGTGGCTATGCACATTGGATGTAAGCTCATTATATACTAACATTCCTCACTGGGCTGGCCTGGATGCAATTGAATACTGGCTTTATAAATCCAATTTGTATAAACCTGGTTTCAATACCTTTCTCTTAAATTTGACTGAGCATGTACTAACTAAAAACGTCTTCTTCTATGATCAGGAATGTTATTTACAGATCAAGGGTACAGCAATGGGGGCTTCCTTTGCCCCCATATATGCTGATCTGTTCATGGCTTATATCGAGGAAATCATGATTTATGATGATATGCATAATCTGTTTCTGCAGGATATTGACATCTGGCGGAGATATTTGGATGATTGCTGGATGGTATGGAAATCAGATATTGGTTATCTGCATGAATTCATGGAGTATTTAAATGATAACAAATGGGGAATTCAATTTACCATCACTTATGACAGGAAATCCATTACTTTTTTGGATGTTCTGGTTACCAAGAAAGAGGATGATACCCTAGAAACTGAAGTATTCAGGAAATTCCCCGAATATAACTCTTTACTCCATGCCTCCAGCTTTCATCCAAAACATATAGCCAGAAACATTCCAAAATCACAATTTCTTAGAATAAGACGTAATTGTTCTGATGATGTTAGTTTTAAACATCATGCTCAGGATTTATACAATAGATTTATGATGAGAGGTTACAGCTCAGGATATGTTACTATGGCTCATAATCATGCTTGTGGTCTGAATAGGGAAAATCTACTAATGTACAAACGAAAGTCTCCATCAGCTAATATACTTCGGTTTACTACTACGTTTGGCAGGAATACTAACAGATTTGTTAATATTGTAAAGGATAATTGGAATATATTAAAAACTGACAGCAGGATCCAATCACTAATTCCCAACACCTGCTCTTTTTCTTACCGTAAAGGAAAAAACTTAGCAGGATATTTTAACCATTATAAACATCATTCTGAGTCTATATTACCAACATTATATCAAACCACTATTTTGGGTGATAGATTGATTGGTTGTTTTCCCTGTGGACATTGTGTCAATTGTAAACATATTTTGAAGTCCAAGGAATTCACTAGTACTAACAGCAGTATTGTTTTTGATATCCGTTTTTTTGCCAATTGTAACACAGATTGGGCAATTTATATGGCTTGTTGTAGTTGTCATGCATTTTATATAGGTCAGACTTCCAGACCATTCAGGCTACGGATGTCTGAACACCTTAGTGACATTAAATGCAAAAAGACAAGCAATGCTTTATACAAACACACACTTACACATGTAACAGCAAAATTTCATTTCATTATTATAGATAAACTAATTGGGGATCGTAGCCAAAAATCTGGTTGGCACAAGAAACTTGATGCTCGGGAGAAAAAATGGATAACTAAACTTGGGGCATTGTTTAACCCAGGACTTAATGAATGTTTTTGAATGAACTCAATATGTCATGTTATTAGATTTTTTGTATTTAATATTAATGAGTTCACCAATCTATATGTAAATGTCATCCAATGAAATGTCTTTATCTTCTATATAAGACCATATTATTCTTTATATGAGTTTTGTATTCCACTGAAGAAGGCCAGATTTCTGTTGGCCGAAACCGGTCTGTTTTTCTTTATATAATATGAGGTCTTAGTAGTTTTTTAATAAACTACTTTATATAACACAGTTTACCTATGTTGCTGGCTTTAATTTTGTAATTTGTATCAAAACGTCACCAAGGATAGTTTAACAAAGCATTTATTTCTGAGTTTTAAGGACTATAAGAAAGACAAAAGGCTGGACTATATAATGCTTGGTATAGCATTGTAGAGAACTTCCAACCATCTTACAGAGCTACCCTCACCCCACGTCGTGGCTTTGCCCCCAATATGACATCATACCTTGGTTAAAATACTTGTCAGACTTCCTGCAGCTATACCAGTGCTGCAAGTTGATGCTTAGTCTGATGACATCTTTCAAAAAAAACATGCAAAATCTTTACCCAAACCAAAGAGGCAGTTATTTATTTTCTTCAAAAAGATGGACCAGTGTTTGAACAATGCATGAAGAAAAATGTTTTGGAGGAGGAATAATGTTTAAGAGATGGCAGGAATTAAATAATTTATGTAATGCTGCCTAGATTATAGGATATATAGAAATGTATGTGATATATAGTGTTTGTAAATGTGAACTTGTTAATATGGTTTTTGATCACATTTTTGTAAATGTAAGTTTGCAATATCAAAAGTGATAAATTCAATAAAGGTGTTTAAAAATAAATAATTGACTATTCATTTTCTTGATTAAATCATTTGTTCACTTATTTTGGTGGTGCAGTGGTGTAGCAGGTAGCATTGTCACCTCACAGCAAGAGGTTCTCTGGTTCGATTCTCAGCTGGCTCCCTTTTCTGCGGGGTCTGCATGTCCTCCCTGCATTTGTGTTGGTTTCCTCTGGGTGCTGTGGTTTCCTTCCACATTCCAAAGACATGTATCTGGAGGGTTTGTCCCTGGGCCTCTGCTAAAATGGGCTCTGTTGCAGTTGCACTTTCCCAGTAAACAAATGTGAAAAAAATTTTGATCTAAAAGCCATATAAAGGCAAGTATTTCCAAAAATCAAAGGGTATATCACAGTTTGTCAAACTATCATCCATTGACACAAGTTTGGTAGTAAATATGCTTGATGAGAAGCACAAGTTGGGATATTAGTGTTTTTTTTCCTGTGGGTAGTATATCCTAAGCACTCCATGCTATGCTTTTATGTCTGTCCTATAATTGACACACTTTAGTAATAAAGGAAAATCTATATTGGTCAACCTGGAGATGTCTGCTGTGTTCTCTCTAAACCATCATTTGTAGGAACTCTTGACTTTTCTAACTGAGTAGACTAGTGAATGAGTCCAGCAGATAAACAGTCTGTAGAGTTTAAAATGTCAGTTTTCATTGTCTAACTCTGTGACTCTGAGCAAGTCATTTAACCAGACACTGCTTCCAGGCTGAGTCTGAAAATGGCCGACAGAGATCATTGCTCTACCCCAGAAAACAAATATAATTGAAATAAAATAAAGTAAATAAAATGCCACAGAATGTCAGTAAGTGACATTAACATATAAACAATGTTTTCTCCATTCGTGGAGAATAATGTAATGTTAACTGCAGTGTTGTATTGTTTGCCACATTGCATGTTTTCTCTGGTGTGCACATTTGGAGATAACATATAGCTTTTCAGCTTATAAATTTAGATTTCAGATGCTGTGCTGGTGTGAAAGGCTAAATCATTTTGAGCAACCCTATCATTACTTTTGTATTAATTGCTTTTATACAATAAAAGCAGTTTAGTCATTCAAAAGCAACATTCTGATTAACAGAAAACCGTCAGCTATCCACAGGATATTGGACCTTAAGTACCAGAGAATAAAAGGCCAAATACTATGCCATGCTGTTGTAACTGTTTATCTGTAAATCATTGTACCCTGAGCATCTGCACTGGAAAAGGGGCAATAGTGCAACCAGATTTTGCAGTATTATCCAACTCTCATTATGTTCATATCCAGAAATATACAAAGTAATTAATCGGAACAACCCTTCAGTTTCACTGGTCCATTTATTTTTAAAACAGCACTCCTCCATTCCCAGTGCTTCATGGTTCTCGACCCATTCCTCGACTGGCAATGTCGAGTGTTTGGAAAGAAGCACAGAGTTCTGCACATAAGGCTTGGGAGATGTAGTCCATACCCATGTGAGCTTGTAGCTCAGTCTGCACTCTTGTGGGAGGAGAGGCTGGACTCTGCCCTTCTGAGCTGGGAATTTCTGGTTAAAGGTTTATAGTGCCTGCATATTTGAACTGTTTCTTACTGAAACTGGTACACCTTGTTTGCTGTAGCATAGACTAGATCCAGGCCTGCTGAATCTAGCTTTGTTTGTATGCTTGTTGTTTGTTTGCTTGTTATTTCCCTGAAACGCTAATTTCACCTAAAACGTGGCTTTTCAGCACTTCTGTGGATCCCTAGTGATATCTGCATTGCTTACTGTACTTATTTCTGTGTTTCACTTGAAAGAAAGTTACTGTTTGTCATTTTTGCATTTAAGTTACCTGTAACACATTGCATTTAAGTTACCTGGCACTTGCTCACTAAGTCAGCACTAAAAAATTAAAAAGCACTACACTCTCACAAACTCCCCTTGAGTACCTTGTTCCCCATTGGCCCTTTTTTTTCAATTATAAAGGAATTCCCAATACTATTCTAGCATGTCCAAAGGTCAGTTGTCAATCTCCTCTCCGGTCCAGCTGGTGAATCTGGGAATCTTGAGGCAATGTTACAACTGCCTCATGCACACAGACAACCCTCTCCTCCTCCCAACAAATTCCAACACATGTGAGAGATGCAACCATATAGCCAAACTGGAGGCTAAGCTCTCTCAACTCAGTACTGGCATAACCAGTCAGGAGGAGAAGGAAACCACACTCACTACAATTCCAGTCTCACATAGACCTACCACGACAGCAAACCAAACACATAAACACACAAAAACATACTCGGAGGCTCTAAATAAAAATCTGCCTAAGCAGCAGAGACCTCCAAAGCAGACACCCAAGCAACCGCTACCCCAAAACAAAACACGTGCAACACATAGCTCACAAAGCCAGTGTGCCGTACAGTCATAGCCCTTAAGGCAAAACAACACACCTGATACACTTGTAATAGGTGACTCTATTGTCAGGCACACTGACATCCCGCTCACCAGGCTGAACAAGGAAAAGGTCATGGTGAGCTGCCTGTCGGGCGCTAGGATCCGCCACATAACACAAGCACTCAGGTCACTCCAAGGCAAGTACAAATATGACTCAGTCATTGTCCATGCTGGTGTGAATGACCTGAGACGTACCTCCCTGGACTACATGAAAAGAAACATAGAGGAGCTCTCTGAGCATGTAGCCCAGGCCGGTATGACCCTGACCTTGAGTAGCATCTTACCCTCACCAAGAATGATGCCACAATATGAAGACAAGATGATGAATTTCAACAATTGGCTTAAGTATTGGTGTCATTCAAAGGGGACCCAATGCCTGTCAGCCTGGGATGACATGCTCGACAAGCCACGATGCTTCACTAGGGACGGCTTGCACCTGTCACCCCTGGGCTTTCGGATATTGGCAAAGGCCCTTGCTACCCCCATAGTGCCTTTTTTAGGCAAGGCTCAAAAGACAAACCTACCACCATAGGTATCACAAGGGATAAGAAACTAAGAGTAATGCAGCTCAATGCCAGAAGTCTAAACCTCAAGATGCATGCACTCAAAACTCTCCTTAGCATGGAGAACATCGATATCTGTGCAGTAACAGAAACCTGGTTCAAGGCTCCCGAGATCACCCCAGCACTACCAGGTTATACCTCATACCATGCTTTTTGGCCCCAAAACTTGGACCGAACCACAAAAGGAGGGGGAGTATCAATATTCGTCAAAGATACCCACACCTCCAGGTTGGTGGCACAGCACGAAGCATCAGAGACTATCCATGTGCAACTAACAGTGGGTAAAACTGCCTTCCAGTTTATAGCCTGCTACAGACCACCCTCCCAAACCCAGGACCCCCACTCAGCCTTCCTGAGAACACTGGAAAATATGAAGGTCTCTCCAAACACCATTATATTGGGCGACTTCAACTACCCAAACATAGACTGGGAGCATTACTCTAGCTCCAACACCCTAGCCCAAAGGTTCCTAGAATTTATAAACTCAAATGCTATGGAACAACTTGTTACCACTCCCACAAGAGGGGAAAACATACTGGACCTGATCATCACCAACATGGGGACTGTATGCTCCAGACCAGAAGTGTATCCCTCACTGGTAAGATCAGACCATAAACTAATCTCACTGGATATTCACATCCTGACCCCACCCCCTGCCCAGAAAACCACAGTGAAAAACTTCTCTAAAGCAAATTTCACACTCCTCAAAACCGAGGTGGAATCCTTCAAAGCCCCGGGCCTGTGGAAAATACGGCCCAGACCGCAGAATCCTTTATAAACGCATTCTATGAACACCTTCAGGAATGCATGGATCATGCAATCCCAAATAAAACCAAGACACAATCCTCCAAAGGCAGACGTTCTGTCTGGTGGACCCCAGCCATAAACAAACTATACAATAGAAGGAGGAAGCTACTACATGATAGAGCAAAATCCCAAAAAGGGAAGGCATCTCTGATCAGTATTAGCAAAAAACTATGGGCACTCATAAAATCGTCTAAGGCCAGCTTTGAGAGAAACATTGCACAGGACACTAAGGATAATCACAAGGCTTTCTTTAGTTATATTAGGAACCTGGGTGGGAATTCCCAGATATGCTCAGAATTAGTCCAAAATGACAAAAAATACACCGAACCCACAGACATTGCCAACATCCTAGCTGACAGGTTCAGTGCAACCCCCCCCCCTCCCCACCAAAAGGTCAAATATCTATCCCAGCAGAGTGCTGCCCCCCTGACATCTCAGATGCTCAGGTAAGAGCCGCCCTCTCCAAAGCAAAAAACACAGCATCAATGGGACCAGACGGTGTCCCGGGCTGCATCCTGCATGAACTCCAAGAAGAGCTAAACCCAAACATAAAACTACTGTTCAATCTCAGCCTTACTACAGGATATGTACCCAAAGAGTGGCGTACAGCAACAGTGGTCCCTCTCCACAAAGGTGGTGCCTCAACAGATCCTGGAAACTATCGCCCCCATAAGCCTGACTAGCTTGGTCTGCAAAGCTATGGAAAGGATCATCATGGACCTCATAAATAAAGATATTGGGGACCTACAGACACTGTATCCTACCCAGTTTGGCTTTGTTAAGGGCAGATCCTGCCTTTTAAACCTGGTCGATTTCTTTGAAACAGTCACCAAAGCCATTGACGAGGGGAAGGTGGTCCACACAGCCTACCTGGACCTTGCAAAAGCCTTTGATACAATACCCCACTCGGGCATTATAGATAAGCTCACCAGCTTAAATATAAACCCCTATGTCACTAGATGGGTTGCAAATTGGCTCAAGGACAGAAGCCACATGGTTAGAATTGCTGGAGTCATGTAAAACTCCAAACCAGTTACAAGTGGTGCCCCACAAGGCTCAGTCCTGGGACCTCTCTTGTTCGGTATATATTTCTCAGAGGTACAGGCCAACACGGAAGGACTGTGGCTGACCAAGTTCGCAGATGACTGCAAACTGGGCGCCATAATCAACTCTCCAGCCGACACAAGCATCCTCCAAAAGGGCCTCATAGAAACAGACAACTGGTGCCAGAGCCATGGCCTTAAGCTAAACGCCAAAAAGTGTATAGTCATCCCCTTTGGCAAAAACAAAGTGCCCACAAATTACCACATAGGTGGTAATCCATTAAGTACAGAAGAAGTAATTAGGGACCTGGGGACCCAAGTTGATAGCAATCTCTCATTTGACAACCACGTGGCCAAAGTGGTTAGAAGAACATTTTATATAGCCCACCGAATCATGAAGGGATTCACATCTAGATCAGGGGAGATCATCGTGCCTCTTTACTCATCCCTCATCAGGCCCATAATTGAGTACAATGCCCCTTTTGGGATGTACCTTATCAGACACCTGCAGCAACTGGAAAGACCCCAAAAGTACCTCACCAAGAGGATCAAAGGGCTCAGACAGATGCCATATGCTGCCCAGTTAAAGAAACTCCAGCTCTACTCAGTGGCATACCGCCTGCTCAGAGGCGATCTGTGCCTGGTGTATAAAGCCATGTCCAACCCGGAATTAATGGACATGCTGCACCTCAGAAAATCCAAATCCCATCGAGCTACGCGCTCAAGAGCCTTGAACCTCAGCACTGAAATAAATAGGACATGCTGGAGGGACAGACTCATAACCCAGAGGCTCCCTTCACTCTGGAATAAAATCCCAGTCCAGGTTAGGCAGAGTCCCTCATTGACTCTCTTCAAGAGGAATCTTGATGAGTGGATGGGAGATCGTAGGTCACTTCTGTGTCACTTTTAGACAGAGGCACAGTATACTAACCTCGAAAAAGGGCATAGCAAAATAAATTTAAAATGGGTGGCAAAAGCCAAACACATTCTGGCTAGGCTTATAAATGCCCTAGGGCAGATAGCGTAGTATGAACCTATGAACCTATATGGGTGAGGCCGTGGGAGATGTAGACCATACCCATGTGAGCTTGTAGCTCAGACCATATGGGTGGGGCATTGGGAGATGTAGTCCATACCCATGTGAGCTTGTAGCTCAGACCATATGGGTGGGGCATTGGGAGATGTAGTCCATACCCACGTGAGCTTGTAGCTCAGCCCATATGGGTGGAGCCTTATATGTAGTTTTAATGTTTAATCTCACTGAAATTAAATATTTTTATCAAGAGTGTAATCCAAATAGTTGTCACAGCTCTACATAGGTAAACTATATTAGCTGTACTAGATCTTTTCTAATTGTATCTTTATCTATAGTCTTTCATACACATTATTGCTGCAATGTTGGTCAAGTGGTTTTGGTACAAAGCCTTCATACCATGGTGCATTTCCCTGCAATGTATTGCATTGTGCAAACCAGAGTTATACCTTTTAGGGCTTTTCCCCTTTTTTACACTGTGGAGTTGGTATATATAATTTGGAATGGGGGGGCATCTTCTAAACATTGGAGGTGCAGGGTGCTTGCCCCCCCCCAAAAAAAAATTATTTTTTTCTTGTCTTTTTTCGTTTTTTGAGTCTGATTTTTCAAAAAACAGAAAGCTGATAAGCAGTAGTGCAAAAACGCATAAACGCAAAAACGCATAGATAAACCATATATATAATATCAATTGTCCAACATTTCTTCACTGATACATACTAGCTAGATCTATTCCTTTTTCTTTCTATTGCTCTTTATTTATGCTATCAGTTGCCAGATATACTTTTTAATTTGGTCTGGAAATGTAGTTAACAATGACTTTTTCATATATGTAAGTGGAGCTTTTTTAGCCAGAAATCCACTGAAATTAGAATTTGTCTAGATGTGCATTTCCAGTTAACAAATATTCGTAATAAATAAATAAAATATAACTGTTATATTCTTCTTACTACTCCAATTGTTTGTTTATTTTTTTAGTTAGTTATTAATCAAATTATCTATCCTTTGTTGACTGAGTTAGTCACACAAGGATAATGTCCTCTTTTCAGAGGAGACCTAACATGGTTTTGGTACCTGGTATACTGCTAGGGGAAATTTGGGCAAGGCATTGGAGAACTCCTGCTTTTTTTCAACACTTGTTAGAAGCTTCAAGCTAGTTAGTGGTTACATTTCAGCATTTGAAAGATGGAATCTACTGAACAGATATCTGCTAAAGACATGGTTCAAACTACTGAACATGCATTGAACTGAACTGAATGGGGGCTTATTTACAAATCTAAATATAAGAATCTGTGTTGTCTAATGGGAAAAAGATATGTTTTTGGCCATGGTAATAAAAGATTATGCACACTCTTTGCACCATAATAGCACTTCCTTCATTAATTCTTTACAAAGATGTCTGACAGCAATCACAGAAGACGGAGTAAACATTTTACTATTAAAACAAAAATATGTTGTCATGGGAATAAAAGCAGAGGTATCTGCCTTTTTAAGTAAAATATTAAGAAAGAGATTTGTTTAATGGATTGCCTACAGTGTCCTGATGGTACATATATGCAGATACAGGAAGATATTCTTTCCTTTGTAGAGTGGTATATGTTATCCTCCAACCTTATCTGACTATGACAACACTATCCTAATCAAACCTAATGCTTTAGAAAAATTAAATTGTATGTTAACAGAAAGTTACTGTTGACTCCTCTCCTAGACTAGTTGGTGTACCTTTTTCTTACTATACTTCAATGCCATCATGTCAGAAAAGGATTTTTTACAAGTCCTTAATGAAGGGTTAAAGTTTGGTATTCATGATACTATATTGACATTTACTTTTAAAAAAGAAGATAGAACATTATGAACTAAATGGATACCATTAAGACTGATTATAAAATTTTCTGTAAAATCATTTATGAATGTTTAATTAAAATTATGTTGCAATTGTTTCATTGAGGGTTTTTTTGAAATACATGGAAGAACTATTAAAGATGTTTTAATATTATTATGAGAAATAATTTTCTAGTATTCAGCTTAATAATAGATATTTACTATCCTATGATGTATCAAAAAAGTACCACATTCTAGTTTATGGCATGTTTAAATGGTTATATCATCCATAACTCCATTATATCTGTCTTGTAAAGTATTTAGAAAAATTGTTGAGTCAGACAATTAGTTAATAAACATTTGGGCCAAATAATTCCAGTCTGTAGGGATGTTAAGCAAGGGTGCCCTCTCAATGGCCTGTTATTTTGTTTAATTATGAATGCTGTTCTTATTGTGTGTTCCGGTGATTGTTTAACCCTTCCAGAGAACATAATTCCTGAAGTAACCTTACCATTATTTATTTCTTATGCTGATGATTTAAACGTTTTTGCTAATAATGAAGGCGATTTATTTTATGTCATTATTTCACGCATTAGATCATACCTTGAATAGTCTAGGATTATTCTTTAATATTGCAAAATTTAAACAGTTTGGAACATATTTCATTTTTTCTAACATCACCTATCACACAGATAGCATGCAGATAGTAAGTAGATAGTGGGATGAATTATTAAATGTGGCCAACGATATTGTTAATAGTTGGAAATCATTTTGTTTGTCGTAACAGAAGAAAAATGCTTGCTACATTATGTTATTCTTGGTAAATGTGGCTATGTGGGTATTGTATATCCCTTTCCTAAAGAAAGAGAGAAGTAGATACTAGACATTCTTCTTTTGTAATGGAGATGTACCTTGAATTCCATAAAAAGGTGTATAGTGTGTTGCAAATTAATGGATAGTGAGTTAGGTATATATAACCCTGTTGTGTTTCTTGTTTTGTTGCATTTTTATTGGGTATTATGAAAAGTCTCATTCAAAGACACTGACATAATAGGGAGGATATTATGGGTACAAAATATTACTGTTTGGGATTCTGCCTTTATAAAAAGATGTGAAGTTGCAGCAAATTATACTGCTAAACAATATCATTCAAAATATCTTGAATGCAAAATGGCTTTCCAGAATGTTTTATCACTCAGAAAATTGAGGTATGAGTTCATAATGGATATGTTTTATTAGAGATACTCATACTAACACTGTTTTGTGAACAATCGCAAAACATCAGCTTAAATTTGCTAGAATATATGTAACAAAGAACTGTTTATAGAGACTGGTGCTAGGTAAACTAGCAGTTGAAGATTTAATGAAATGTAAAATTTAAGAATAGTGACTTTGTCATTTATGTCATTATGAGGAAACCATGGAACATGCTCTTATTTATTGTAAAAGAATGCAATGATTCTGGAATGCTGTTATATCTGTTTTGTTGTTAAACATCATACTGAATATTTAAAAATAATAATGTATGGTACATTTACTAACTAGTGTAAACAACAGAGAGAAGAATATCATACAATTATTGTCAGTGATGTTTGGATGTTATTAACTACTATATAACAAACTGGGATTGCTCTTTAATATTGCATACATTGCAAAAATTATTATGGGAAACAGATTTGGGGAAGTAGTTTATCAGCTATTTAGAGAATTTTTTGTGATGATTGTACTTTTGTGATGTTTCAGTAATTGCTATTTTTCTTGTATATACAGACATATGTGTGTGTGTGTGTGTGTGTGTGTGTGTGTGTGTGTGTGTGTGTGTGTGTGTGTATATATATATATATATATATGTAGGTCTACTTCACTTCATTGAAAGGTCATTTCACTGAAACTCATTTGACTGAGCACACTTGACTGAAAGCTCACTTCACTGAAAACCTATTTGACTGAAACTCATTTTGTTGAAAGGTATATGCCCTTTTCCCCATTGTAGTGTGATCCTGGAGTTAGTGTATATATATATATATATATATATATATATATATATATATATATATATAGTAAGGGGGAGTGGGGGCCACAGCTCCCCACATAGTTTGGGTATATATTGTTTTCTAAAAAGAGTTATTCATTGGAGTTGTACGTATCCATATATATATATATATATATATATATATATATATATATATATATATGGTATTAAACTGTATAAACCTCCCAATGTGGGGGGCTGTACCCTCCACTTACTATATATACTAACTCCAGGATCACACTACAATGGGGAAAAGGGCATATACTCTTCAAAGAAATGAGTTTCAGTGAAATGAGCTTTCAGTTAAGTGTGCTCAGTCAAATGAGTTTCAGTGAAATGAGCTTTCAGTGAAGTGAAATAGACCCATCTATATATATATAAAGTAACACATTCTTTTTGATTGGTGCTGTAGGATACTTTACATACACCTGAGCTACCACTAGCTCAAGCAGATGGGACCTTAGTTTGATGTCTATATGATGTTGTCTTGATTCATGTGTGCGCTAATAGCCCACAACTATATGTTAAATGTAATAACAACATGGATTTTCTGAAGCCATGATTGCAGAAATTGTTCTTGAAAGACCAGTGCTTTCTAATACTGTTTTAACAGCTTTAGAATGTGTGAGATAAAGTATGTTACTATCTGTTTTACTATCAAATTTGTGTAAATATGCAAATAGGGTCTGTATTAAATAACCGAAGAGGTGTTTCAGCGAACACCTCTTCAGCGACACATACAAACCGAACCACAAAACCGTGAATGCTGACATCAGTGATTTCTTTCCCTGGGAAAGAAATTGCTTGCCTAAAAACAAAAAAAAAAAAAATCATTGCAAACATAACAAAGTGGGGGGGCTTCACCCCCATACCCCCCAACATGGGGGGCTGTCCCCCCACACCCCCTAATTAAATATACCAACTCCAAGATCGTACTACAGTGGGGAAAATGACAAACTTACAGGGATGGCCAAGCGATTTCTTTCCCGGGGAAAGAAATTGCTGATGTAAGCATTTGCGGTTTTCTGCATTCGGTTTGCATGTGTCGCTGAAGAGGTGTTCGCTGAAACGCCTCTTCGGTGTTATGATATAGACCCATGTAAACATTATTTGATCAGCAGAAATACATGCAGTTGTCCAAATGGGATATTTACTTTATTGTTTAACCCCTATGGAGTCATGTGTTCGCTGACTGACGTTTTAGTATTGTGACGTGAACATCATTTTTCTAATTACTCAAACTTTGTAGACATCATTTCAGTGAATCCTGGTTTATCACTTGGTGTCATACATGACACTATTAACATTATTTTATCTAAAAGTATCCTTTGGGAAGTTAGCGTACTGTACCATTTCAGATATCCAATGAGACGTTAAAAAAGGATGGGAGAAACCCCTCGAATACACTGCTCACTCTTAAACTGAAATGCTGTTGATTATTACAGCCCTGCAGAGCTGGAAAAGTGTTCAGTGCAGCCTTTGCTTTTATGACCTTCCATAGCTGTATATTTTAACAAAGCAGAAGTAGGCTGAAACACCATGCAATGCTGGAAATTTTTATCCTGACAGGATTTATTTTACATTTATTGACCGGGTTTGTCCGACTGAGCTGATAGCCCTTTTTCAGCGGAGGCCTGGGGAGAAAAGCTCCACAAATTTGCAATAAAAATAAAATTATGAATGACGGTAGTGGTAAAAACTAAAATATTCACATTTCTAGTTGGAACAGTAAAAGCATAAAGATTAATTACAGAGTTTAATTTGCCATTTACCTTAAGATATGTGCAGAAACAATATCCATAGTTTGTAAGTAAAGGCTAGGTAGTTACAGTTAGTGAAGATAATACAGGTAGTATATAAGTAAAGAGGTTTACTTCAGTCTATTGAACTTTTACATGCTCGAACCACATATGGCCGAGACCATATGTTCGAACTTGTAAAAGTTCAAAAACTGAAGTAAAACCACAAAAAACAAAACAACACAAAATTAAACAAGAGTAAACATTAACTGGGAGAACTACTCAAGTACTAACTCCCTTGCCCAATGCTTCCTAGAATTTATAAACTCGAACACCCTGGATCAACTGGTCAACACCCCCACCATAGGTAACAACATATTGGACCTGGTCATCACCAACATGGGCGACCGGTGTTCTACACCGGAGGTCAAACCCTCGCTGGTTAGATCAAACCATAGATTAGTCACTCTGGTGGACCCCTGCCATAAACAAGCTATACAATAGAAGGAGGAAACTAGTGCAGAAAAGAGTAAAATCCCAAGAAGGAAAGACATCCCTGATCAGTATCAGCAAAAAACTACGATCCCTCATAAAATCATCCAAGGCTAGCTTCAAAAGAAAAATTGCCAAGGACTCCAAAGATAACCAAAAAGCGTTCTTTAGCTATGTCAAGAACCTAAGTGGAAACTCTCAGATCTGCTCTGAGTTAGTGCAGAATGGCACAAAATACACTGAACCTACTGATATTGCCAACATTCTGGCAGACACGTTTAGTGTAAACTTCACCCCCCCTCACACCCCTTAAAGGGCCCATAACCATACCAGAAGAATGTAGTGCCCTGGCAATCACTGACACACAGGTTAAAACAGCCCTATCCAAAACCAAAAATACAGCTTCAATGGGACCAGATGGTGTCCCAGGCTTTGTCTTACATGAGCTCCAAAATGAACTTACCCCTCACCTAAACACACTGTTCAAACTCAGCCTCTCTACAGGCTATGTACCTATAAAGTGGCGCACAGCAACAGTTATCCTGCTCCACAAAGGTGGAGCCACAATGGATAAGCCTGACTAGCCTAGTCTGCAAGGCTATAGCATGCATAATCATGGAATTAATTAGCAGAGACATTGGGAACCTTCAAACATTGGACCCTACCCAGTTTGCCTTTGCTAAGGGCAGATCATGCCTCCTAAACCTGGTGGACTTCTTTGAGACAGTTACTAAGGCTTTAGATGAGGGAAAGGAGGTCCACACAGCCTACCTAGACCTTGCAAAGGTTTTCAACACCATTCCCCATTCTGGTATTATAGACAAAATCACTAGCCTGAACATAAACCCCTATGTCACGAGATGGGTTGCCAATTGGCTTACGGATGGAACCCACATAGTGAGAGTTGCAAGTTCTAGGTCTGACTATAAACCAGTTACAAGTGACATCCCCCAGGGCTCAGTCCTGGGACCCCTCCTGTTTGGTATATACTTCTCAGAGGTACAGGCATGCACAGGAGGACTATGGCTGACCAAGTTCACAGACGACTGCAAAATGGGGGCCATAACTGACTCTCCAGCTGATGCAGACATCCTCCAAAAGGGTATATCTGAGATGGATACCTGGTGTAAAAATCATGGCCTCAAGCTAAATGCCAAAAAGTGCATAGTCATCCCCTTTGGAAAAAACAAAGTACCCAAGGACTACCACATACATGGTATTCCCCTAAATACAGAAAATGTAATAAGGGATCTGGGGACCCAAGTAGATAGTAATCTCTCCTTTGATAATCATATTGCCAAAGTGGTTAGAAAATCCTTCTGTGTGGCCCACCTAATCACAAAAGGGTTCGCATCTAAAACAAAAGAGGTTATTGTGCCCCTCTACTCATCACTCATCAGACCCATCATAGAGTACAACACCCCATTTGGGATGTACCTTACAAGACACCTGCAACAGCTGGAAAGACCACAGAAGTGCCTCACCAAGAGGATTACTGGCCTCAAGTATATGCCCTATGTAGCCTGACTGAAGAAACTCCAGCTGTACTCAGTTGCATACCGCTTACTCAGACGTGATCTCTGCCTGACATACAAGGCCATGCCCAACCCAGAATTGATGGACATGCTCCACCTAAAAAAAACAAATCCCCAAGAGCCACACCCTCTAGGGATCTAAACCTCACCACAATGATAAATAGGACTTGCTGGAGGGGTAGATTCCTGTCCCAGAGACTCCCCATGCTTTGGAACAGGATTCCAATCTACATTAGGCAGAGCCCCTCACTAACACTCTTCAAGAGAAACCTTGACGAGTGGATGGGAAACAGAAAATTTATCCCGGGGATCACTGCAGTGGCTCTGCTGGACAGAGGCTCAGGGAACTAATCTAAGGGGGTGGCAAAAGCCAATACATTCTGGCTAGGCTTATAGATGCCCTCAGACAGATAGCTACTACTTACCTATGAACCTATGGACCTATAAATGCCTATAGCAAGGGGGCTATGCCCCCCTGCACCCCCACACCCCCTTACTTAAATATACAAACTCTGAGATCACACTACATTGCGGAAATGGGAGATCTTCCCTTTTCGCTCTGTACAGAGATCTCCATTCAGTCAGATCGGACTTTTATAAGTTCGAACATATGGTCTCGGCCATATGTGGTTCGAACTTATAAACGTTCGATTGACTGAAGGGGACCCATAAGTAAAGATATTTTTAAGACTGAGTGCCAGGTAATTACCTAGATAGGATGGCTAAGACAGCTGACACATAACAGAAAAAAAAACAATGAGGGCAGCCAGTAAGCTAAGTAGGAAAGGAAGACAGTTTAAGGAGGGTGAGTGCAGTGGCATGACTGGCAACTTTTTAGGTATTCTTTGGTGTCTGATTTAAATTCTTTGAGTTTGTTCCAAGAAATGGTAGGGTAGTAGCTGTAAAGGTTTTGACTGATTTTGTTCCGCGGTTTATAGATTTGTAGTAAGTCTTGGTCTGAGCTTTGGAGAGTTCTAGAAGGAATGTAGAAGGAGATTAGAGGATATAGGTTGGGACAGAAGGATGGTTGGTACTAGGTAGAGTGGATAAGCTGAAGCTGAGAGAGGAGAAGCTGGTGGGGTAATTCTAGCCAGTTTAAGTATTTTAAAGAAAGACAGTGATGAGATCTATTGTTTTGATTTGTAGCAAATCTGGCCATCTGTACAAATATTTGTTTTAGAGAAGCATTTATAACTTTGAATAGAAATTAAAAAAATAACCTTTTAAACTTAAAATATCAACAAATTCCAGATATACTTTACATTTATATATGGAAAACTAATGTAATAGTATTCCCCTTTCATTTTTCAGTCTTGATGGTTACAATGGCTATTGTTTGTAAACCGGCAGAGGATTTAAATTGGCTAAATGCATCAACGTATTGCCTAGAGTTTCTTTTCTTAGATTGCAATTGTTACTTTTCTCCTTGTGTTTCTGTTCTTATCATTCTGTTCCCCCAAAATACATGCACACTTACCTCCACCATGTCATCACCTCCCTCGACATACATAATTTCCTGCTGGTTGACCTACAATGTGTTTCATCTTAGACGGAGCATAAAAGTCGCTCACAGCCATTTCTTGACTGTTTCAAGATTTGGCTAAATTCCAAGTAGTAAAACGTTTCAGCTCAGCTTCTTAGCAAGCAATAATACTAAATGGCCTCATTATAAGGTGTGCTGTCTGAACTGAACTTTGTTTTCTGGAAAGATGGGGAAAAAGATGAAAGTATGCACTGGATCATGGAGTATGTGCATTTATACTCATTTAGAGTTGATGCCATCAATCTCAAACATGCTAGTAAGCGGATGCCAAATAATGAATTGAGAGGTCAGATGAGAGGTATAATCAAAGTTATGGTAAAAACATGGAGGATGACACCTCAGCCTCATAACTTTAAATCTTGACCTGTCTGTCTTATCTTGTGTTTAACATCAACAAGTTTTGCAAACTATTCTGCTTAACCAGTAGGAATGCTGCAACTATTGTGTGGTGTTGTCTGATCAATAAGAAATATAGCAATTAGCAATAATTAGCGAGCTGTAAATTTGTTTTTTATATTATTCAGACCTGGGTTTGATTTCCACAATGCATGTTTATGCCCTTTGAGTGTTACCTAGGTAATTAACTATACTATGTACATAGGGCACTTTTTGAAACAGACACATTGTTTCTGGCTACAGAAAATAAACAAAAAAACAAAAAAGTGAGACAGGAATATTAAATGTTACTCAATCTTACTGACATCTTATTGCTAAGAAATATAGACTGAGACGAATTTGAATATTATGTCATTTAGGAAAGTAGACATACCATCAAACAGTCTTCATTTTTATTCATATAAGTAAAAGTATTATCTCACTTTACTTCCACAGGCACTGCTCTAAACTTCTCTGACTTAATGGGGGTGCTGTTCATTACAAAATACTGCATAATCAGTAAGAATGCTACAGGCGTTGTGATGTTTAAAGCCTACTTTGTGTAAATTAATTTAGTAGCTAACTATTCATCCAGAATGCTGGTGTGTATCATTAGTAATAATGGATTATGATGAGAATACATTTTACAGGCTGGCTGTCTCAAACAGACCAGAAGACAGGCACAGAATGACTAAAAGTAAGATGATAACATAGTTGCGCACACATGGAACTTCCTACTGGTAGTGCAGTAATCGCACATGTTTGGCTTCTTCTTCTCATATCGAATACCATGTAGTACCATGCACCACTTTTATAAAGTACATGCTGAAATGACACTTCCTAGCAGCCATTGATTGAGTTTGGATCTCATAAATGATGAAATTCACCACAAGTGCTGATACTGACTGAGTAAGAAGTCAGAGCACAGCAGTGATAACCTGTTGTGTGACAGAGATGATGTGCATTGCTTTTGGTGTGAATCTGAAGCTGCTGTATGTCACTAATCTGTGCACAAGCACCAACAAATAACAACACACACAATTACATGCAGCTTTTGTTTGATTGAAAGCATTGGGGCAGTTGTAGGAGAGGTTCACCAACACATGACAGGGTCCCCAACACATGCGCAATCTACAAGGTAGGAGATGGTTTCCAACACATGCAACCTACAGGGTAGGACAGGGTCATCAACATATGTGCAATCTACAAGGTAGGAGGAGGATCACCAACACGTGTAATCTACAAGATAGGAGAGGGTCCCCAACACATGTGCAATCTACAGGGTAGGAGAGGGTCCCCAACACGTGCATTCTAAAAGGTAGGAGGGGTCTCCAACACATGCAATCTACAGGGTAGGAGAGGGTCACCAACATATGTGCAATCTACAAGGTAGGAGGAGGATCACCAACACATGTGTGATCTACAAGATAGGAGAAGGTCCCCAACACATGTGCAATCTACAAGGTAGGAGGGGTCTCCAACACATGCAATCTACAGGGTAGGAGAGGGTCAACATATGTGCAATCTACAAGGTAGGAGGAGGATCATCAACACATGTATAATCTACAAAATAGTAGAGGGTCCCCAACACATGTGCAATCTACAAGGTAGGAGACGGTTCCCAACACATGTGCAATCTACAGGGTAAGAGAGGGTCCCCAACACATGTGCAATCTACAGGGTAGGAGAGGGTCACCAACATATGTACAGTCTAGAAGGTAGGAGAGGGTCACCAACACATTTGTAATCTACATACAGTAGGCAAAATAAGCCACTTCTGGTAGCAGAACTATCACAACATATTTCTGATTAGAAAAACATACATGAATGGCATTCAGATACATTTTTGAACACCTTCACCTCAGGATTATTACTAAGTGCCAGCAAAATTTACCTACTCAGGCTCTACCTTTGTACACAAACCACACAGAAGGCTTTCCATGGGAAATGTAGATCTTGACATAAGGGTACTTGATGTAGATCTACCCTTGACAGAAGGGTACTTGATGTAGATCGACCTTTGACAGAAGGGTACTTGATGCAGATCTACCCCTTGATAGAAGAGTACTTGATGTAGATCTACCCTTGACAAAAGGGTACTTGATGTAGATCTACCCTTGACAGAAGGGTACTTATTGCATGGGTCTATGATTGCCTACTTCATTCTTATATCATCAGTCTGCCACCACTCCATTTGCATTCTTACCTGATTATGAAAACTGTTTTTGATATTAAATACTTGGCCTTCATATTGTTAAGGTACTCCCATCCCCTTTCATTGCAGAATCTCATCTATGCTTATTATTATTATTATTATAACTGACATTGATTACCAAAAAATTATGACTAGGTACTAGCCTGGATAAAAAAAAGCTCCAAAGTATTACAAAAAATATTTTAAGAACAATAATTTTACAATCTTCAAAAATAATACAAAAACTCTACAGTGTAAATAATTATACCAAATTAGACATAATGTGAAAGTAATGGCTTAGAATACATACAGGCTGTATGACAGTGGCTTAATATTTAGAAACATTTTAGTCAGTATATACAAAAAAATTGAGTCAAGCTAGTATAATACAAACAGGAATTGCGATATGAAGCAAAAGAGAAAAGTAGGGTTCTGGCATATTTAGCAAGAGAGCAGGGGGAGGACGTTGATAGAAACGAGTGGCAAAAGTGAGAGTAAGGACGAAACGGGTATGAAGGGGTACTTGTTCATATTTAGGGGTACCATTTATCCTGGAGTTGAGCAATAATTGATAATCTGTAGGCCTTGCAGTGATGTCCCTGCTATTCTCCTTTGTTAGTGTACGTAACACAGTTTTCATTTTTGATTATTGTTATAAATTCTGAAGAGACATACAAGGACGCTAAAACCCACCTCTCATCCCCTTCTGGCATAGGGGCAGAGCTGTTTGAAGAGAATTGCTCTTGTAAAAGTGAATGGATTCCTTCCACAGACAACCCATTGCAAATCCCCTACCTTTGTGTTTAACCCTAATGGTTGCCTTAATGACGCCCTTTCCTGTTTGAGGTTTGCCATGAAGATGGGGATTAAATGGACTGACTGGGTGGGTGGAGGTTGAAGACTGGCAGGCAAAATGTGTAAAAAATAATAATTATATGAAACTATAAGCTTTATTTATGCTTTCAGCAAGCTTATTCTGTGTTAAAAGAAATCTCAAACCAACCTGACAGTCAGTTCACAGAGCATTGCTTTAGTTCAGTAACTTTCTATATTACTGCCTTTATGGTCATTCTGTTATTACACTGATTAAAATGAAATCTGTTTCCATTCATCCAAATTTTTGTTGAAAAGAACCCTATATCATTTTAAGAATTTGACTATATGACTTATTTTTCGGTTTCCCAATGAAATTGAGAAATAATCTGCATGCCAGTTTTCCTGTAACTTTGAGTAATACCAACATGTGCTTCACTGAAGGAGATTAAATTATCTGCACTGCACATCCTCCCACTTTATACAGGTTGTACAGAGGCTCACATTTGCACAACAATCTACAGTTCGAGTTCACTACAACTGCCTTCAATACTGTATTATTTTATAATCGTGTCTGATATGCTGGATGCATGCGATAGCTTCCCCAACTTCTTTTTGACATTCATTCAGAGGTTTCATTTCAGTTCCAGAAATCCAGACTAATTGCTTTTATCATTCTGCAGACTAAGTCCAGGCAATAACTAGGTGTTAGAATCAAACCCTGTAATACCTTGTATCTGTGAGCTAAAGGCCTTAACCATTATGTCAAATGCCCCCCCACTATTCCTCTGAACACTTTTTCATATTTTGCCCTTGCTAATTTATTTAAGAGAGCTGTTTTACACTTGCTATGAGTCATTTCAAGTGGCAGTCATAGGTTGTTCACTCCCTTCCTCTGTTAATGTGTTTCATCACTTACATTCCACAGCATAGCCATTCTTTTAATGCGAAAAATATATACTTTAATATTTAATGACTTCTTACACTAAACTGCACTTTTCTCTGAGTGAAACTAGGTCCTGAATGCCCACTAGCCTAAAGCTTTTCAGTTTGACAGTTATGATAGATGCCAAGTCTGACATATTTCTTTGTTCAGTAAGTCTAGCAATCATTGCTTGAAGTGTACCTGTTGCACAGGGCACTGTGTGGTATTATTTCTGTGTGAGGTAGTTTACTGGAAGAGTGCAGTTTATATCAGATGGATTAAAGGTATTCATGTAGTATGCCAGACTCTGCAATGAAGACTAAACAGAGGACACACGCTTGGACTCTTTCTGTCCCTTTGGCAGGGCCAGAACTCAAGATTTGTTCTTCCTTCTTTTGTTGCATCTGTAAATGACAAAAATATACTGTCTACCAAGAGGGCAAGTTGTCCCGGCTTGTACCTAATGTTCTCTGCCTAAATGCAGCCATCTACAATTAGCAGCAAATACACTATTGCATTAAAACTGATACAGTGTTGAAATGCTGCACTTGTCTGGAGTTATAAAACCATAAAATATAATTTTATTTCTATTTGTTAAAATGCACCTCTTTGTACGCAAGAGTTATAATCCCTTATAAAAGAAAAAAATGTGTTATAGTAACTAAAAATATCCATTATAAAATTCCAACAGATCGTAAGAATGCTATGTACTTTGAATTTAAACTGCCTTTTCTAAATAAGTTCTCTTTCAACACTTTGCTTGTTTAATTTCTCATGGCATAGATGCATGCATAGTATAGTTTATTACAGCCTTTTCAGCTAACTGTAGGGAGAGACAGCGACTTGAAACATGATCCCAGTGTTTCCTTGTGCCATAAAATAGCTTCAGTCGATAAGTACATTAGTCATTTTTCAAGAATAATTAGCTTTCTTTGTAATCTTAGAATAATACAGCTATTAAGTACTTCAGAGCTTTTAGAGTATAAGATGGATGTGAGAAAAAACAGTTGCTGTAAACAATTAAACAGTGTTGTGGGAAGAAAATTCATTTCTCAGCTTCCATAAGCTGTCTGTTAGTTGTTGCATTGGAGTCTGCTACTGTGTGAGTTTTCAACTTCAAAATGAAAGACATTACATGTTTTCACTGCAGAGTGAACCATCCAACTTAAACAGAACTGCTTCTATTAGAGAAGAGGGAAAAAGGCATCTTCTTTCTGTTTTTGCTATGTTTGCACACGTAGAAAGACATCAAGCATATGCCGAGCTTGATGAAGTGATAAACTCTAGCTTAAGAGTTATTGGAGATCTAGGACTATTTGAAAAGAAATATTTACTTTGAAATTGTGCCATGTGTTTTGTATAAAAGAAAACTCAATGTTTAATAGGATTTCTTTGGAGACAAAATGTACTTATGAGTCTAAAGGCAATCTTGTAGGTAGTAGAGTTTTTTCTTTTAAACCTTTTGAAGCATAGATAGTACATTGTGACTTAAAAATGAAATATGCATCAGTGTCACTCTTAAAATAAATGACATTTTTCATACAAGGTCATAACCCAAAAGGGCATTCAAGTTAAAATGTAGCTTGAGTGAGAATCTGTAGTTTTTATGTTTGATGTGAATAATATAATAATTCATATCATATGTGTGTTGGATTTTGAGATGACACTGTTATTTGGCATGTTCTTTTAATAGCATGCATACAGCTTAAAGAAGGTAATATTCATCCTTTTTTCTCAAACAAGACTTTTTCTTGTCAGTGCTTTTGATGTAATTTACAGCATCAAAGTTATTGTATTTTGTTGAAAAATATCTGAACCAAAAGACAATTTGAATTTTGCTTTTAGTTTAAACATAGCATCATATAATAATAATACATAGATCTTTGCATTCATTCACACATACATTGATGCATACGTGACATGTACAAAAGATATGGAAATCTCAGTGCATGCAGCTGTCTGGATCTCACCAAAGCCTTCAGTACGATCACACAAACTGTGATCATAAGCAAAGCCATTGCATAATGGATTAATAAATGGTTCCTAGGATGAAATAAGTAAGTCAGAACTGGCAGCAAATTCCCCATCCACACCTCAGTCCAAGGCTCAGTCTTGGGTCCGGTTTTATTAGGGAATGTTTTCTTTGGCAAAATGTACCTCTGACAAACAAGTAGACACAACAGTGTGTAAGACTGTTAGGGCTATGCACCTCTTACTTATAGCAACTAAAAGTTTTCTGAGAACTCATTATCCTTCTGTCCATGATACTAAAACTCTAAATCATGAATTAAATCTCTGCATTCCTTCTGTCCATGATACTAAAACTCTAAATCACGAATTAAATATCTGCATTCCTTCTGTCCATGATACTAAAACTCTAAATCACGAATTAAATCTCTGCATTCCTTCTGTCCATGATACTAAAACTCTAAATCACGAATTAAATCTCTGCATTCCTTCTGTCCATGATACTAAAACTCTAAATCACGAATTAAATCTCTGCATTCCTTCTGTCCATGATACTAAAACTCTAAATCACGAATTAAATCTCTGCATTCCTTCTGTCCATGATACTAAAACTCTAAATCATGAATTAAATCTCTGCATTCCTTCTGTCCATGATACTAAAACTCTAAATCATGAATTAAATCTCTGCATTCCTTCTGTCCATGATACTAAAACTCTAAATCATGAATTAAATCGCTGCATTCCTTCTGTCCATGATACTAAAACTCTAAATCATGAATTAAATCTCTGCATTCCTTCTGTCCATGATACTAAAACTCGAAATCATGAATTAAATCTCTGCATTCCTTCTGTCCATGATACTAAAACTCTAAATCATGAATTAAATCTCTGCATTCCTTCTGTCCATGATACTAAAACTCTAAATCATGAATTAAATCTCTGCAGTATCGTTAGTCTTTTCACTGGGCAAGTTGTCAACCTGGGAAAATGTGTTAGTTATTTTAATCATCATCATCAATCCGCTTTTTTCCATTTTTCTGTATGGGGTCAGATGTTGCATCCACTGTCACTATCTTTGTCCATCCAATGCCACTCTCTTACCTTCTTTGACACTCATGTCTGACTGTTGCAGGTCTTCTCTCACACAATTCATCCATCTCTTTGTAGGAAACTCTTATTTCCTGCTTCCTTTTTCCTGTCATTTAACCAGTTTCTCTTCTGCTTTCCTGCTCATGTGCCTAAACCACTGTATTCTTTTCTTTTTGAACTTCTCTGCAGCTGGAGCTACTTTGGCTTCTGCTCTTATGTCCTTATTTCTTCGTCTGTCCCACAGTGTCAATCCTACCAGCCATCTCAGGCACTTCATTTCCACCACCTCTGGCTTTCTTGATTGCTTTACCTTCACGGCCTGGGTTTCTGAACAATACAGCAGTACCAGTGGCACCACTGCTACACACCTTGCTTTCCAACTTCTTTGGCATTCACCTGTCACATAGTACCTCTGACACTCTGTGCCAGTTAGTTGCAGCCTGATTCTACCTTTAACCTCCTCATTTAAGCTCTCCTTTTCCTAAACCACTTCTCCTAGATATTTGAAGCTGTTAACCTGTTCCACTATTTTCTCTTCCATCTCAGTCTTCATCTTTTTCTGATTTCCTCCATTTTCTGCCATTGTTTGTATTCACTTTCTTCCTGTGTGTCTTCAGTTTTGCATTCCATTTCCCTGTCATTTGCTGAGGTTCTTCCTCAAAGTCTGCCTGTAATGCCACATCATCTACATACACCAGCTTTTTTGATATGTGACCTCCTATTTGTTTGCTAATGTAGTCCATCAGCAGTAAATATTGACAGATAATATCTATATCTGTATATCTATAGCTATCTATCTATATATATATATATATATATGTATAGAGAGAGAGAGAGAGAGATGTGTGTATATATATATATATATATATATATATATATATATATATATATATATATATATATATACTCCTCACAATAAGGTCCAGCATAAAATTCACCTTACAACAAATCTAGGTGAATAAATACTAAGTCATCCGACTTTTTTAATCTTCTGTAATAAGAAAACAAAGGCAGAAAATGTAAACGGAGGTTTCCTCACAATGCTATAGGAACAAGTAATCCAGACACATATCGGTTTCGCCCCCTGGCGTCATTAGTGTGATAGTACAACCATGTCTTACTTCAATTTATATTCCCTACAGTTTTAAAGTCACACTCCTATTTAATGAATCATTATCAACCAAAAATACATAAAGTGACTTACAATAATCAAAACACACACACACACACACACACACACATATATATATATATATATATATATATATATATATATATATATATATATATACACTTACATATTTGCAAAAATTCACAAATATTCATGAAAATAATACAAAAAATATATACAGCATATTATCATATTAATGTATCAATGTATTTATAAACCGGATTCCTATTACAAGAACGAAAGTTCACTACTTCGAACTTGTAATAGGAAGCCTCACTTCTGCAAAAGTTCACTTAAATGAAAGTGAACTTTTGAGTAAGTGCTTTACTGAAAACACCACAGCACAGTGGAGGACATAAAAAACAAGCTATGCCCTCCACTATGGTATGATAGTCATGGACCTTAGGGTTAGGGCACGGGTTAGGGTAAGGGGATAGTTAGTAAAGCTATCCCCTTACCCTACCCATGCCCTAACCCTAAGGTTCATGACTATCGTACCATATTGGAGGACATTGCTATGTCCTTCACTGTGCTGCAGTCGTCATGGACCTTAGGGTTAGGGCACGGGTCATGATAAGGGAATAGCCCTATGGGCTATCCCCTTACTATGACCCATGCCCTAACCCTAAGGTCTGTGAGTACTGCACGGAAGTTCAGTACAACACCTGTTCATTGTACTGAACTTTGCACAAGTGCTCTTTTGATTAAGTGCACTTTCGCTGCAGTGAGCATTCCATGCACTATTTTGAATCAGTGAAAATTTGATCTAGTGTATGGAACCCTAATAAACCATATGTGGACCACCAGAACCCATATCAATGTTAAACACTTAATGAAAGATACTCATTTAAAACTGGCCTGTGGATAGCCCCTAAACTGACTATCCATAGTTTCTCTTTCTTATCCAGAAGTCTGTGCTTTTCACTCTTAGACAAATCCCTACCTCACACTGCATCAATCCTATTGAAAACAAAGTGAGCCGAAGTATGTTCCAGTTTATGCTTATATAGTGCACCTCTTGATCTCTTACAGTTTATGTCACTAAGGTATAATGCTATATGACTCTTAAAGGTTCGAGAGGTCTGGCCTATGTAAAAAGCTCCACATTGGCAGACCACCATATACACTAACCACTCTGCCTGGCAGGTAATAAGAAATCTAATGTCAGAAACCATAGGGTATTAACAGAAGTAAAAGATCTAGATTTAAATGTAACCTTGCAGTAAACACAATTACTTCAACAGTTACAACCTTTCAAACTACTTCCCATTTTTTACCCTTGGTAATACCCATTTTCTTATACCAGGAAAGAAATTCACCTACTTTCCTACCCCATCTGTAACTATAGGAGCAATATTCACCTAAACATTGATCCAAAAAATCGTCAGATTTCAAAATATTCCAGTGCTTCTCTGTAACTTGTTTAATCTTAAAACTATTTGTTCCATAGGTAGTAAGTATTGCTCTGACCTAACAGGTTTGGGTCCATCCTCCTGGGTATCTAATAGCAAAGAGTTTCTCATCTAATTGAGAGCCACATTTTTCTCCCAAACTATATGGGATCTATCATAACCCCTTCTAATGAACCTCATTCCCATTTTTTTCAGCCTCAATTTCATAATTATCATCTAAGCTACAGATACATCTTAACCTTTTTAATTGAGGCTTAGGTATATTAGTCACCATATGTTTAGGATGGCAACTACCAGCCTCCAATAAGGCATTCTTTGTAAAAGGTTTCCTATATAATCCAGTGATCATAGTTCCATCTACGGCCTTGGTGACATGAATGATTAAAAAATCAATATTAGAATGTTCTATTCTATCAACACATTTCAGGCCAAACTCATTA
This sequence comes from Protopterus annectens, assembly GCF_019279795.1. Taxonomy (NCBI): domain Eukaryota; kingdom Metazoa; phylum Chordata; order Ceratodontiformes; family Protopteridae; genus Protopterus; species Protopterus annectens. The sequence continues at coordinate 1,445,375,754 of NC_056745.1, forward strand.
GAATTATGATATTCAACAAACAAATGCCAGTCTCCCCAAAGAGCCAGACCAAATGCCCCAACAATAGTCTAGGTAACGTCACCAAATCGTTCTTAAAACTATTACTTTCACTATATATCAAATTCTTCTCCAAATACCTCACAAAGAGGTCTGCATATATTGGTGCAAAGGTGGTACCCACTGCTGTGCCTTTGGGTTGCGGTTAGCATTGTTTGCCAAAATAAAAAATATTATGTTCCAAGACAAGTTTCACTAACATTAGTAACAGCGCACAATGTTCAGGTGAATACATCCCAGAATCAGTCAACCAAAATTGAACCATGTGGTTATATAATGGTTAGTCAACATGTCATACTTGATTGTAAAACAGTAAACAAAACACATGGGACAATCATTACTTTGCTAAAACATCACATTAACAAACAGTACGTCATAAAAGCAAACAAATTTTCAGATGCTCAACTTTGTCTGAATAGTGGAATTTTTTTTTTAATTTAAATGCAGGGTAAGGTTAGGGTTAACATGCATTAGTAAGGTGGGTAGAGGGGCTTTTCTGCAGCATGTCTCAGTATTTCTTGGCTCCTCTGGTGCATGCCAGTTGATAAGCTGATTAGATAAAGCAACAAGGATGCTAAACTAACAGAATGGCTATTGCCTTTTAAATGAGAATGCATCATGGAGAGTGCATTCAGTTTTGCGGCTGCATATTGAGATCTATAAATATGTGTGTGTGTGTGCGTGTGTGTGTGTGTGTGTGTGTGTGTGTGTGTGTGTGTGTGTGTGTGTGTGTGTGTGTGTGTGTGTGTCTGTCTATGTTCAATTTGCAGTTAGATTTCTCAGCTTTTCTTATTGAAACTCTGGATTTAAGATAATTCTTATATGAAGCAAATTGTACCTGCTCCATGATGCAGAATGATGAAACCATGACAGAAGCCCAGTAAGTGAACTGACATCAGGCAGTAAATCTAAGTTTGAGAGAATCTGACTATAGGGGGTGTGATAACAAGAGTCCAGCGTGGCCTTATTGATTCAGCAGGTGGCAGGTAATCGTTGTTCAGATGACACATGACAGAGGCTAAGAGTTATGCTACATAGTAGTCTAGGTTGAGATAAGAATGCTGTGGCACATAAAACAGTGCAGTGTATCCTAAAAAATGTTGTGCAGATACCCTTTGTGGGTCCTGACTTTTCAAAAGACAAAGTCATAAACAAGGAGTGGAAAAAAATGCTAAGTCTGTCAGAGTGATGACCTTTCTGTGGTCAAAGATGGCTCTTTATTTCAGGTCCTGCTGCTCTGGAACAGACTCCCCGTCTACATAAAACAAAGTTCATCCCTGCCTATATTGAAGCACAACTCAGATCTATAAACAGGGAGTAGAAAATTTACTCCATGACCTCCCCTGTGCTACAAATGGACAGAGGTAGCTCCTAAATGCTTTATCCCATGCATGGGTTCCCACACGCTATCTATGGTATGATCCCAGTTATTTCTATAATTACCAACCATGGGATGGGCAATGCCAGTCTCTAACCAAATGGGATAGTTTAATTAGAGCACAAAAACGGAAACTGGCTGGGCTTAAAATGGCCCTCATAGGCAGCTAGCCTGGTACTTACCTGTGAACCAGTGAACAGTCAAGCCTCTAGTTGTAAGTCCAAATTACCACTTGCGATATGTACCTGCTTCCAAGAGGAATACGTATAAATGGTTTCATTTTGAAGCAAAGAAAACATAACACCGTGTAGTCTGTCATCATACATTGTAATACATAACACGGTGTAGTCTGTCATCATACATCGTAATACATAACATGGTGTAGTCTGTCATCATACATCGTAATACATAACACGGTGTAGTCTGTCATCATACGTTGTAATACATAACACGGTGTAGTCTGTCATCATACATCGTAATACATAACACGGTGTAGTCTGTCATCATACATTGTAATACATAACACGGTGTAGTCTGTCATCATACATTGTAATACATAACATGGTGTAGTCTGTCATCATACATCGTAATACATAACATGGTGTAGTCTGTCATCATACGTTGTAATACATAACACGGTGTAGTCTATCATCATACATCGTAATACATAACACCGTGTAGTCTGTCATCATACATTGTAATACATAACACAGTGTAGTCTGTCATCATACATTGTAATGCATAACACGGTGTAGTCTGTCATCATACATCGTAATACATAACACAGTGTAGTCTGTCATCATACATCGTAATGCATAACACGGTGTAGTCTGTCATCATACATCGTAATACATAACACCGTGTAGTCTGTCATCATACATCGTAATACATAACACAGTGTAGTCTGTCATCATACTTTGTAATACGTACGGTGTAGTCTGTCATCATACATTGTAATACATAACATGGTGTAGTCTGTCATCATACATCGTAATGCATAACACAGTGTAGTCTGTCATCATACATCGTAATACATAACATGGTGTAGTCTGTCATCATACATCATAATACATAACACAGTGTAATCTGTCATCATACATTGTAATGCATAACATGGTGTAGTCTGTCATCATACATTGTAATACATAACACAGTGTAGTCTGTCATCATACATCGTAATGCATAACACAGTGTAGTCTGTCATCATACATCGTAATACATAACACAGTGTAGTCTGTCATCATACATTGTAATACGTACGGTGTAGTCTGTCATCATACATTGTAATACATAACATGGTGTAGTCTGTCATCATACATCGTAATGCATAACACAGTGTAGTCTGTCATCATACATCGTAATACATAACATGGTGTAGTCTGTCATCATACATCATAATACATAACACAGTGTAATCTGTCATCATACATTGTAATGCATAACACGGTGTAGTCTGTCATCATACATTGTAATACATAACACGGTGTAGTCTGTCATCATACATCGTAATACATAACACAGTGTAGTCTGTCATCATACATTGTAATACGTACGGTGTAGTCTGTCATCATACATTGTAATACATACAGTGTAGTCTGTCATCATACATCGTAATGCATAACACAGTGTAGTCTGTCATCATACATCGTAATACATAACATGGTGTAGTCTGTCATCATACATCATAATACATAACACAGTGTAATCTGTCATCATACATTGTAATGCATAACATGGTGTAGTCTGTCATCATACATTGTAATACATAACACAGTGTAGTCTGTCATCATACATCGTAATGCATAACACAGTGTAGTCTGTCATCATACATCGTAATACATAACACAGTGTAGTCTGTCATCATACATTGTAATACGTACGGTGTAGTCTGTCATCATACATTGTAATACATAACATGGTGTAGTCTGTCATCATACATCATAATGCATAACACAGTGTAGTCTGTCATCATACATCGTAATACATAACATGGTGTAGTCTGTCATCATACATCATAATACATAACACAGTGTAATCTGTCATCATACATTGTAATGCATAACACGGTGTAGTCTGTCATCATACATTGTAATACATAACACGGTGTAGTCTGTCATCATACATCGTAATGCATAACACGGTGTAGTTTGTCATCATACATCGTAATACATAACATGGTGTAGTCTGTCATCATACATTGTAATACATACGGTGTAGTCTGTCATCATACATCGTAATACATAACACGGTGTAGTCTGTCATCATACATTGTAATACATAACACAGTGTAGTCTGTCATCATACATCGTAATGCATAACACAGTGTAGTCTGTCATCATACATCGTAATACATAACATGGTGTAGTCTGTCATCATACATCATAATACATAACACAGTGTAATCTGTCATCATACATTGTAATGCATAACATGGTGTAGTCTGTCATCATACATTGTAATACATAACACGGTGTAGTCTGTCATCATACATCGTAATGCATAACACGGTGTAGTCTGTCATCATACATCATAATACATAACACAGTGTAGTCTGTCATCATACATCGTAATGCATAACACGGTGTAGTCTGTCATCATACATCGTAATACATAACACAGTGTAGTCTGTCATCATACATCGTAATGCATAACACGGTGTAGTCTGTCATCATACATCGTAATACATAACACAGTGTAGTCTGTCATCATACATTGTAATACGTACGGTGTAGTCTGTCATCATACATTGTAATACATAACACAGTGTAGTCTGTCATCATGCATCGTAATACATAACATGGTGTAGTCTGTCATCATACATCACGATGCTGCCACTCTTATCTGGTTTATTATGTTAAAAGTCTTGTCATTCATCAGAGAATATAATAAATCTTTTTTGTCCTTAGTCAAGTTATGACCCTTAATAATTTTTTCATTTCCAACCAGTGAATAAATGTCTTTCTCACAGGCTTTGTCAAATGACTGTACCAAGGGAGTTTAAAAAGGATGAAAAATATTTTTCTTAAATTTTTATGTGAATTAGTAGCACAAGTACAGTTTTCATCCTCAGCTGAGTTTGAATTATTAGTGTTGTTATATCACCAAATGAATTTTTCCAGTAAACAGTTTTAATTCCATTAAGTAATCTACTGTTTCCACTTGTTGTATGGGAATAAAAGAAAAACCTTCCTCAAATAATTTAAAGTGTTATAATGTGAACTAAAGCACAAGTTGTGGCACTAAAGGAGATGCATCTGATGAGAGGGATAAACATTTGAAACTCAAAGGGGCAGATACAAAGTAGTGGCAGATGCATCTTTAAGAAACAGGAGGGACACTGATAATGATGGGGATAGCTACCTCTTTTTTGATGGAAGGAAAGATAAAAGATAAAAAAGTGTGATGTACTGGACGTAAAGGATTTCTAAAAGGAGTTAATATCATCACAGTGTTCATTTACATTCCACCAAAGAGTTCTTTGCAGGTGCTACCAGATATTTTTTTTTAAGATTAGTTAGATTCCAGGAAAGGGTAGGAGTATAAATTGGAGAATGGAACCAGACGATGAGGTAGAGGGTACCTAATACATTGGAAATTGACAAGAGAGGGCACTTTTCTCAAGAACTGTTTAAAACAGGTGGGGTGGATAGACATATGGCAGGTTGTGAGATCCTAAATAGGAGATATCAAGGCACCTTCTTCTAACATAAATATAATTGTTGGTCTTGACAAGATAAAAGATATTTCACAGTAAAACATAGCCAGATGTTCTCAGAGGTGAATGTAGAAGCAATTTACAATTTTTAATCATGTCATAATAGATATGAAGTTGAGGGAAGAAAGGTGAGAATGTTAGAGAAACACTGGTAAATACCTACATATCTGCTGCAGATGAAAGAAGATAGATATTGGTTAACACATGCAAAAGAAATTCTAGGGAAGGAGATGGAAGGTAGAGGAGAGGAGAGGGAAATGCATAAACTACGATTAAGGAGAAAATATAGCATCAGCTGAGGAGAAGGCAGCAACAAAGGAGGGCAGCAAGAATTAATGGTTATACAGAAGGACCAAAGGTGAGGAGTGAGGGGAAGAAACAAAAGGGGAAAAAACAAAAAAGATACAATGGTAGGGGATGAAAAGGTATGTGGGGAAAGAAATTAATTGTAGGTACTTCTCCACAAACCCCAAAGCCATAAAAAATGGAAGTGAGGTTAAGGCAGCAAGAACTTGAGATGGGGATATTTAAAATATATGTAAGAAGGAAAAAGAGAGATTAAACAGGAGCTTTAGGAGTTACTGGAAGGATTTAAAGAATGCTACAAGGGATTATATTCAGAAGAGGGGTATTGGAAAGAAGACGAGGAGATGGGAATTGAATGACAGAAAATCCTGCTGGTAAGAAGATTAGAGAAAGAAGAACAGACTAGTTTATTTAAGCTAATTACCAGCGTGGAAGTGGCAAGAGCATGGAGGAAGGATGTCAAAAGGGTAGGTGCCCCATGTGACGTGCTGCCATCAGACTTGTGGGGATTGTTAAAAAAGGAGATTGGTGGGAAAGGTGTGTAATATCACCATGAAAGGAGCTATGCCACAAGAATCTTGGGAAGACAATAATTACAGTGATAAAGAAAAGAGAAGCATCCACTGTCACCAGTCTCCTGTAAACCAGTTTCAGTCTTGAATAACATCTATATGTGTTTCACGTAAATACAAGCAGACAAACCACTGAAAAAAATGTCTAATGCGATACATGGAGGCCAAATGGGATTTGTGGGAGGCTGGAGGACAATAGATAATATGATTAAACCCTTGTTGATAACACAAGAAGCACAGGAGAGGAAAGAGAATGTAGGCCTGATATCATTAGATGCTGAAAAAACATTTGATCTAGTTAATTGGGAGTATCTATTTGCAGTGGCAGAAAATTGGGCATTCCTAAGAGAATGGATAGATGTAATTAAATGAATGTACACTGAAGGAATGGCTAGAGTGAAGAAAAGGGTCAGACTGTGTAAAAATGTATGGCTAGGAAGGGGAAGAAGGTAAGGGGGGCCCCTTATCCCCACATTTATTTGCAATGTTCATTGAGGCAATGGTAGAAGTAAGAAGAATATCGGGGATTAGAGGATGTAAGTGCAGAACTGAGGAAAAAATAGTGATACATTCAGATTATATGTAGTTCACCAATATGAAGCAAGGGGTGGATCTGGATAAACTGTGGGAAATGCTGGAAAAGTTTGGAAAGAAACCAAGATACAGACTAAATAAGGGAAAACACAAGCAGTGCAGATAAAATAGGCAGAAGGGGTTGCGGTAATAAGTAGTAGAAAAGGGATATGGAAGAGATAAATAGTATTTGAGGATATGGTTAGTAAATATGGTGGAACATTCACCAAGTTATACCAATAATAAAATATGTGAAAGGGTTAAGACAAAATTAAGTGTGTGGAAAGCATTGAAGTTGGATACAGCATTAAAGATGTGCATTTTCCCTGCAATTTACCTATACAGAACAGACCTTTTGGTGATATATTGCCAGAAATGGGAATATTGAGAAAGATAATACAGATGAGTAGGAAGTTTGTATGGGATGGACAAAGACCAAGGGCTGTGTGGGAAATCATGGCAGAATAGAAGGAAAACATGGGGAATGGGAGCTCCATATTTGAAGATAGAACTTCATGTAAACATGGCAGACAATTTGCCAAGAATGGTAGATAAGGAGTATACAGCAGATTGGAAAGACACAGTAAGAAGTAGGGACAATAAAGATGAAGTAAAAACAGATATTGTTGATAGTCTACTGGGGTCCCTGAGTCAAAACCTGAAAATGCATTGAACAAGGGAGATGCAAAAAAAGTATTTAAAGTTCAATAGGCACTGGAGTGGAGCAAGTGGAAGGAAAGTGAAATTTCTATCGGGGGAGCTATGGAAGAGGAAGAAAAAGGAACTACCACCCAAGATTGTGGATGAAACAAGATAAGGTAAAGTTCTGGTCTACAAGTTTTGTCTGCAGAAGGTATAAAGACATGGGAGGAATTGAAAGAGGAATTCCTGGTGGACGATAGGTTGGACTGGGTGCATCAAGCTTTAAAGGCAAAATGGGAAGAATGGAAGCAGAGAAAGGGGGACGTGACAAAGTTCTGAAGATGGGGAGTGGAGGCTAAAGGGACAAAAATAATATTAAAAATGGAAAAGGGATGTCTAAGCGGGAAGCAGAATAGAAGGAAGGAAGGGAAGAAGGCAGAAGAAATGAGGAGAAGTTGGAAAAATGAGATGCAAGAGCAGCTTTGAATAGAAAAATTTAACTATATGTTAAACCTATTAATATATGTTTTGAAAGCTCAAAAGTTTAAAATTTATACTTGAAAATGCCACCATAAATATTTCTTTACCCCAGTAAATATAACTGGGATGTTTCCAGGGAACTAATGGTTATGTATGAGGTATATATATTCTGCAGCTGCAAGGAACTGGTGAGATATAAGGAGCAGCCATGGCAGCTAACGGAAGAAAGTCTTTCAGAGATAGGGAGAATACAGAAAAAAATTATAATGTTAGACTATTCAAATGAGATACCAGAGGAGAGGGGAGAGAGTAGCAGTAGGATTATTAATGATGCTAGGGAAAAAGCGATTACCAAAAAATGGAAAAAGTGAGATGCTCCAACAAGGGAGAAAGTGGAGTTAGTAATGCAGCAAATAGCAGAAGAACAGAAGAAAGAGGAAGGGAGGGGGGGAGGCATTGTTTTAAAAGTAGTGTTAGAGACGGATTGTTCTAAGGGAAGAGCAATTGGAACAATTAGTGGTGATGTATGAAAAGTAAATAGCGGCTGAGGAGATGTGGAGAGGCGAACAGAAATGGAGCGCTGTATACATAAACGAGAAAGCATGAGTTACTTTTAGAAGGCAAATTGGAATAAAGAAGGTAGTTTGGAGTGAGGGAAAGAAGATTCAAGTTTATTTCTATATATAGTTAATGAGTGTGCATTAAACTTTAAACGTAAGGGCAATGTTTGGGACAGTTATGGATATAAGAAGAAAAGTATGTTTGTTTGGAAATATTAAGTTAGATACAGTATGAAGTAATAGATTTGTAATGTTGTAAGTGCAGGCTACTATAAAGATGGAAGTTTGGTATTTCAGAAAACCGTTTAGATAAAGAACTTTAAGTAATGTCAACTGACCTGTGCATGAGAGTAATTGTGTACCATGCATGAGAATTGCACAAAAGTGTGTTAAAAAGTATAATATGAGTTAATAAATATTGTCTTACAATAAAAGAGAACTATCAGATTCTTCTTCTCCATCTGACAAATGCTGGCACTCATTAATCAATTCTAAATTTCAAATTCCCAAAACCCTGCTTTCCTTGGATGTACATAATAAGATGGCTATAATCTCAATTTCCAAATGTGCATTTAAAGCACAGTCAAAATATTTATGGTAGACTACAACAATGTTTTCATAAGGATATGTGCCCCTAGGAATAGTTCTGTTTACCTTAAAATGCTTTTTGGTTTCTTAGATACAGTATTGATCAAAACATGCCTCAAAAACATCTGGTGTGGCAAGAGATTCTCTGCAGTAAAATATGGTAATGGGGTCAGGGTCCTGACAGCAGACTGTCTGGAATTTGACTGTAACATGGGAACATTTATGAATACTTTTAAAACCTACAGTAGATTTAAAATTATATTTGGAGGAATCCTCTCTTGACACTATATATCTAATCCTTAAAACATTCATGGAATTATTTTCTTTTTTCATTTAAGACTACCTCCTCCCAACACACAAACACACACACATTGCACTAAATGTACAAAGGAACTGGACTGTGTGACCAATAATTGGCAAGGAGTAAATGGCCCCATGTCCCAGTTGTCTTGTGCATTCTGTGATTCTATGTATATGTTTATAGTAAGCAGACACATTTAATATATAAAATATGCCATCCATCGATCATCAATAGTACCCCACCATTTCAAGAACACCTTCATTCTCAAGTATAATAAATGTACAACTAATGGATTTTTTGCCTAGAAAGCAATATATTCATTATTTATGCACCACATGGCATATAATGCACTTATCAGGTCAAATATTTTGATGCAACGTCTTGACACTTACAGAGTGGTACAAAACCGAAAACATTCACTTGCTGTTTCCAGCATGCACTGGAGATATTGAATGTTGTACTAAAGACTGGAAGTCTAAGACACCATTGTTGTCTGCACTGCATTTTAAGCACTAAGCTTAATATGTGAAAGACATCAAGAAGTGTGTTCTGTATTATTAAGCAGGAATCAAGTTAGTGTTTTCACAGCATAATTACTGAGCAGTGACAGAATAGGAAATCATTCCCCAAGCCTTAGTGTCTAAGTTGCTCTTAGATGTATGCATGCAAGCAAATTGTATAAAGTGATGCTTCAACCTTTGACTTCTATGATGGCTTTTCTATGGTTTTCAGAACAGCACAATACTGAAGTGGTTAAGTATTTTTCAGATTTTTATATCTCTTATTCTGGCCAGCTCCATGCTCAGATAGTTCCTTTGGGAATTATGCCATATGCATGCTGAATGATACATTAAAACTAACCTTGACTTTTGTTGAATAGCATGTATATCACACCATATAATGCAAAAGACATGTTTCAGATGAAAAAACTTTATAAATAACTGCCTGCCCAGAAGCAATGCACACATTCTCTTTTTAGAAGTAATCGATTTTTTGTGGTATATTATTCAGCATTAGTTACTCAGCCATGTTTTTTTTTTACATAGGAATCCTCTCCAGACACTATATTTCTAATCCTTACAAAATGCAGTAAAGTTCTTTTTTCTTTGTATTTCAGAGCTGCATGTACAAAGACATCACACACACACACACACACACACACACACACACACACACACATGCACATACACGCACACATGTGCACGCACACACACACACACACACACACACACACACACACACACACACACACACGCACACACATACGTGCATGCTATAGTATGTCCACAGCTTGCTCTGTAACTATTTGTTTATATTTTAATCTTGGGAGACAAGTTCAGCACACTAAGAAAGAAGCTGAGAAATTATGAAAAGTGATATACTGTAATACATTAAGCCATACAAAATCATATGCAAAAATTGTAAAACATAAAAATAGCTGTAATGACCTCATTGTGCAGTTCAATAAATCATCACACAGTATAGTAATATAGAGTAACATATGCTGTACATTAAAGGAACACTCTACCCTAAAACTTAAAAAATGTAGATCCTAAAATTAAAGGAAAACTCCACCGTAAAACTGAAAATATATATTCCAGCATATATTGATATTCTGTGCTTTGTATTTGTGTCAGATTTATTATGTTTCTTACTGTAATTTAATCCCTTATGCCCCAAAATGACTATAGTACTGATTACTTTACTGATAAGATTTTGTTTTTACAGTTCTTTTTTTTTTTTTTTTTTCTTTTAATACATTTGTTAATCAGTAATCCAACTGGAAACAAGTCCAGGAGCACAATCTAGTTGAGTGACTTGCTCAAAGTCACATGGTAGGCAAACAGAGGTGAAAGAAATCAATTGATTGCTTTACTGATATGATTTTGTTTTTCAAGTTCTGATTTTTTTAAATGCATTTGTTAATCAGGCAGTCCAACTGGACACAAGTGAACATTTTTAGAGGCTACCCAGGAGCAATGTCTGGTTAAGTCACAAAACAGGCAAACAGAGGTGAAAGAAATCAAACCCTGTATCCTGAAGTAATGAAACAACTTGTTAGCACTTGGTATACTCAGGCAATGTAAAAATTGCCTGATGCTCACAGATAAGTCTACTTTTGACAGATGCAGGTACTTAGCTAAGTTTGAGGCCACAATCTCACAAACATATTCTCTGGCATCATTCAAACCAACACCCCACTGCACATACTCACACTAAGCTATCATACACTGAGGCACTAAAAACTCCTTGCACAAACTGTGGCAGCACATTAACTACAAGAGCATGCATCTTCTTCTTCTTCTTCTTTCGGCTTTTTCCCGGTTAGGGGTCGCCACAGCGGATCACCTTGTCCGCACATTAATTGGCAGTGGAGTTTTACGGTGTCGAGTTGCCAGCCCGGCGCCCAACCTTCCACAGAAGGCACACACACGCACACCTAGGGCCAATTTAGAGTGTCCAATCCACCTGCAGCATGTCTTTGGGATGTGGGAGGAAACCGGAGCACCCGGAGGAAACCCACGCGACCACAGGGAGGACATGCAGACTCCGCACAGAAGGCACCCCAGCCGAGGATCGAACCGGAGAACCTCTTGCTGTGAGGCGGCAATGCTAACCACTGCACCACCGTGGCCGCCCATAACTGCAAGAGCATGCATATACTAAGCAAAACAACACGGACTGGTGAGAATGGTACTGAGAGTCTCCAAGGAACAGCACCACCTTGACCAATTATAGGTTCATAGGTTCATAGGTTGGTACTAGGCTATTGGCCCTAGGGCATATACAAGCCTAGCCATAACAATTCCCTGGCTATTTCTTCCCACAGTGTTTACTTCCCTGGACCCCTGTCTAGCAGGGTGACTGACGTGATCCCACGTAGATTACGTTCTAGTATTCATCAAACACAAATAGAAATGCAGTAATGACTAATGACTCCATAATTAAACAAATGGATTTTACACTCATAAGCCTGGACAAAAGCAGGGTAGCAGTGAGCTGTCTCTCAGGGGCCAAGATTGCCAACATTTCAAGGGCCCTTAGAGCCCTTAAAACAGACAATTATGATTACAGCATGGTGGTTTTCCATTTTGGGGTAAACTACCTGGCACACAGAACCCTGAAGGATATTTATTTATTTTTATTTATTTATTTTACATTTGTTAACCGGGCTAGTCCAACTGGATATATTTCCATTTTCAGTGGAGGCCCGGGGAGAAAAGCTCCACAGTGACATTTAAAAGTTTATAATGCACAATTATAAGAGAAAAATGTAAGACAAAATAAGATGAGAGAGCAGTAATTACAAAGTTATACTATTTAAGCAAATACCATATTCAAAAGAAATTATTTACACAAAAATTTGTTAAAAATAATTAGAGAGCCTTGGCTAGAGAGAAGTATGCAAATTTATGAAACACAAAAAAAACTTTGAAAGGAACAAGATACTCTTTCAAATTAAGATATGAGAGGTTATTTACAATATGTTCGCAGTTTAATTCATCTCCTATTTGCAACAATAATTTCAGACAGTTACCGCTACCCAGGGATAAGTAGTGATAAAAGGTAAGGGGAGGCAGGATAGAGAAAAATGGCAAAAGAGAAAGGCAGACAATTAGGATATGGAGAGAGACATGATGGATCTCTGAATGCATGTCATTAATGTACATAAAAGCCTAGTTTTGAGTGGAACCCTTCCATCAACAAAAATGATCCCACGGTTTAAAGCAAAAATGATTGGTTTTAAGAACTGGCTAAGTGCCTGGTGTCATATTTAAGGGGATCCATTATTAGTCAGCATGGGATGAGATGCTTGAAAACCTGCTTGCTTTGCACCTCTCATTCCAGGTGTAAAAACTTCTGCTTCACCCCATTGTACCTTTTCTAGGCAAGGTCCAGCTAGTGGATCTCCCACCCTAACCTCTAAAAACAGTCTCCCACTTTACTGCATCAGCATGGCTCTACATAATGCTAGAAATCTAAAAAACTGCTGGATCTTGAAGCCCCCTGCATTTGGAGCATATCCATGTCTGTGTTGTTACAGTAACCTTCTTTAACTACATACCTGAGTTTTGTGGTGATCCTTCATATAGACCCAATTTAAACTGTGGTGGTATCTCCATATTTGTTAGGGACCACATTACCTCAAGACAAATACCTAGAAACCATCAACTGGAACTTAGAAAGATTCAAATCATGCTAAATAGGATTAACTATCAGCAGTATTCCTAAATATTCTTTATGAGCTCCCCATAAGTTGGAATGTTGTTATTCTAGGTGATTTTAGATTCTCAGTGATTAACTAGGGGGCTTTCTCTACCATTACAGGATATGCACAAACATGCTTACATTTTATACACAAGAGCTCCAGGGACTGGATTGAAAATTAACCTACTAGAGAACAGAATATATTTGTTCTAGTCATAACAAACTTAGCTTTTCTATCTACCATTTCCCAAGGTAATCCCTCACAGGTCAAGATGGACCACAAAGTGGCAACCTTCTATAGCAAAAGGTCCAAACTAATCAAAACAAATATCAAAGAATTCAAGGACTTGCAAGCATCCTAAACTTCTATAATAATGTCTCTAAATTAGAATATAATGGTATTGCCCACAATGTTAAAAATAATAACAGTTATGCAGAAAACTTCTACTCACACCTGGACAAATGTATGATTTTGTCAGTTCCTACCAAATCCAAGCCAATGCAGAGTTTTAAAAGCAAACCTGCATGGTGGTCCTCTAGCTTTAATAAACTATGTAATAAAAAGAAAAAACTTCTAAAACTATATATAGCAGAACAAACAACCCCCAAACTAAGGGGAACAGCAAACAACTGTATAATAAGCTAAAAAAGGAATATAAGAATAAAAGCATCCCACAAACTCTGTCTAGCCACATGAGTTAACCCACAATTTATCTTTAGTTATGTCAGAAAAATAAGGAATGTCACCCAACATTGCTCTGAGCTTAATCAGAATTATATCAACTTCTCTGATCGTGTGAATATTGTAACATACTGGCTAATAAATTTAACACCCACTTCACCCCTGAGACATCTATTCCAAACCCACGTATCCCTGATGGAATCATGCCACCAATTATCACAAGAGGATGTACTGAAGGTACTGTGCAAAATGAAGAATATCTTATCCATGGTGCCTGACAGCATACCAAGTTGTCTAATTTATAACACTAATGGACCCTCTCCTTAAACATTTTAACCCAAGCCTATAAACTGGATTTGTCCCACAGCAATGGAGCTCAGTTTTGATAATGCCACTCCAGAAGGGTGGTCCATCCTCAGACCCTGGAAATTAAAGACCCATCAGCCTAAAAAGTCTTATGTGTAAAGTCAGGGCATGTACCATTGTGGACCTAATTAACTATGATATCAAAAATCTTAGCAGACTTGACCCCTAGCAGTCTGGCTTTGTCAGGGGTAAATCCTCTATAATGAACCATGTAAACTTCTTTAGGAGAGCTATTCAAGCTGTAGGCTGTCTACATAGTGTACCTAGACCTTGCCAAGACATTTGATACCATACCACATGCAAATATAATAAACAAATTGAATGAAATCCAAATTGACCCTTATGTTTGATAACTGGCTTAAAGATAGGACTTGCATTGTGAAAGTAGAAGAAGCATCATCTGAGGATATGAAGATGACCACTGGAGTCCTGCAAAGATCAGTTTTGGGACCTCTGCTGTTTGGTACATACTTCTTTGATTTCCAATTATCATATGAGGATCTGTAGCAAATTGGATGATTGTAGGCTGTGAGTTATTGTCAAGTCCCCCTCTGACATGCACATACTCCAACAGGAGCCTGTAGTTAGTTATCAATAGCTTGTTTAGCAAAAATATACTCAAGCTCAGTGTTTAAAATTGCAACATTGAAGCATTTGTCAAGCACCCTCCAGCTCCTACTTACAGCATAGATAACACATCACTTCAAAGTTAAAATGTTGTGAGAGACCTGAGTACAAGGGGAGAGAGCTTTCCTTACATTTGACCATCAGGTTGCAACAGCAGTCAGGAAATTATTTTACCTTGCATAGCTTTGAACTAAAGTTATATCTTCCAACTCTAAAGAAATCATCACCTCCTTCTACTCTGCAGTGGTTAGACCCATCACTGAGTACAACACCCCCCCCCCCATTGGGATGTACCTTACTAACCACATCAAGTAATTGGAAACCCCAAGGGTTTGTAAGTAAAAAGGTCGGAGGGTTAAAAGACTTTAACTGCCAGGAGTCTCGAGGCTCTGTTCCTCTACTCAGTTTCATATAGACTGTGTCTTGCTTATAGGGCAGTAAGGGATCCAGTAGTCCAAGAACTCTTATACCTCAATAAATCACAAACAGTCTAGCTAACACTAGGACCAGAGACCTATATCTACTACAACAAAAAAAAAACAAGACTAGAAAGAGGAATAGATGTGATAAGCAGAACCTACCCCTTCTGTGGAACAAACTCCCTCCCCAAATTAAGCAGTGTGGCACACTGTCTGCCTTTAAAAATTGCTAATTGACCGGATAGCCATTTATAATTCATCCATGGCATGACAGGCCTGGCCCTCCATGAAAAGAAAGGTAAGGCATAAGGGTGGCTATTTGCTACACAGAAATGGCTTTGCAGCTTTGTTGTCTTGTAGTTCCTATGATCCTATGAATCATCTGTGTTATCTGCCAGACAGAGTTCTTCCTCCTAGAATGCAATTTTGGTCTCTATAATATGACACAGCCTAGATATAACAAATGAGGGATTTTTCCTTCATTTAGTTACAGTCTTAGAACTGAAAAATACTGACTTTTAGTTGGTTTGTGGAAACATTGTGTTTTATAGGTGAATTTCTTGGACCTGTGCTTACTATAAGCAGGTAAATGATGTTCATAGCTTCATAGGTGGATACAAGGCTAACAACAACAACAACAATGTGTGGCTCTGTAGCTCAGGGGTTAGAGCACTGGTCTAGTAAACCAGGGGTCATGAGTTCAAATCTCATCAGAGCCTTGTTTCTCTTCTTGTTGAGAGGGTGGCCTAATGGTTAAGGTGTTTGCCTTACAAACATAAGGTGCAGGGCTTGAGTCTCACAAGGGATAATTGGCTAGGCTTAAAATGGCACACAAGGGCAGTTAGCCTAGTACTAATCTATGAACCACTATGGCACTTAAAAGCCTATTCATGCAATTTAAATGTGACCCAGAAATTTAATTTATAGGAGGTGATATACTCACTACCACAGTCCATCAGAAACAAAAGAGCCAGACCAAGGGTGAATTGGTCCAACTTGCACTTAAATAGGGATAGGGAGCAAATAACTGCCCACCCTAGTTCATTTAAGATAGGAAACTTGAAAAAATAAAACAATTACAATATCGTGCATCATTACATTCCTTATGTAAAAGGAATGAAACAAAAGCACACTGAACACATAATTTGTGCATGCTTTTTCCTCAACATGTCATCCAATACAAGAGCTGAAGTCATGAAACCATCACTTAGAGAAATAATCTGTTAAAAATAGTAAAAGTTCCACAGGGTAATCCTATGGCTAGGCTTGTAAAGCCCCAGGGCCATTAGCCTAGTACACACCTATGAACCTATGAACCTATGAACATACCTGAAATATCCAGCAGCTGAATTGTATCACTGTACAATGTCCTTATGATGGGATCTTTTTTCAAATGATCCTCTCAAAGATGTTCCCAGAACAGATGTATCAAAACACGTCCAATATCCATTACACATTCCTCCACAGGATCATAGTTCCTCATTTTACAAAAAGCACCCAACTAATTATAACCAAAGAGACAAAATAGTAAGTCATATAAAAAATGCACTAAACTCTCTTCCAATGTTTTACTTTAACTGTGATATCAAGTGAGATGGGAGCCTTGCAGTAAGTTGAAAACGTAACTCACCTCATACAAAGCCGAGTGCATCAATTGTGGTCAGTTTCTACTCTTTTTAATACAAAATAGGTAAAATACAAGGATTTGTTACATAATCAAAGCTTCAGTCCTAATAAAAATTTAGACACTCCTTCCCTCAGTATTTTGCTGTTCTAAGTTGTCAGCTGTGTTCATTCAGTGCTGACTAACAATTGTAACTTCAGTGACCTAGAAGGCAAATAACAGAAATCTGAAGTTTTTGAAAATGTGCTTAATTGTTTTGTTCCATGGATAAAGCCAACAATTCCTTGGTCATAAATGAAAGCATGTATCACTTTTTTTGAAAAAAATTATGCAATATAACTTTTTCTGTTCTTCCTATAAAACATCTATGTTAATAGCTAAAAGTGAAACTTTTTTCTGAAGAGATATAGTCTCAGGATGTAAAAGTATGGGCAATAACCATCAGTTCTAACTTCAAAATTTCTGCTGTTTATCTATAAATGCAGGGTGAGAATATATAGTTGGGGGTGGGGGGGTGGGCACAGACCCCCACCTAGTCTGGTTTTATATGGTCCAGTTTGCAATTTAGTATGTTGAAATTCAGTATTATGGGTTTCAGTCTTATGGGTTTCAGTCAAGTGACTTTTCAGTCTTTTGAAATTTCAGTCTTATGATTTCAGTCTATGATCGTACAATCCCCAGGGAAGAGGCACACATGTCTGCAAATTGTTTTATCAACCTGTGTTGACAAAACAGACTTTGACTTTAGGGAGTTCTGTTTATTTTAAGCACTCCTATAGATGTACATGCAGCTATTTGAAATAGTCAAATGACCCAAATGTCAACATCCACAACCTTGACAAAAAAAAAATCAAAAACTCAGACTTTGACATGCTACTATGCTTGTTTAGAGTAAAAACATTGTCACATGCAAAAAATGAAAAAAAAAATAAATAAAACAAATAAAAGCATTGCTTTTTTTGGAAAGGCAAGCCCCATCCTCACCCGTCACATGCCCTGCTAATTATATGCAATAACTTCAAGATCACAAAATACCAGGGAAAGGACATACACCCAAACACCAATAACTGTACACTCTCGCACATCTGTTGACATCTATTTAGTTATCCAAAATTTGTCAATCGAACTGATTTCGATGAAACCAATGATCAATGAAAGTAATTGCTCATATCTATAGCTATATCAATATATATATATATATATATATATATATATATATATATATATATATATATATATATGTGCATACACACACACACACACTCACACACTCACACACTCACACACAATTATCTGATCTCACACAGCTGTTTACATCAGCTTAGTTGACCCAATCTGAAAGTAATTACTCATATGTATATATGTCTATATCTATAAATATATTTAATATATATGGGATGCATTGGTTTGGTTGACAGGGACTTTGGTCGACATCTCTTTAATCAATCATAACTGGTCATCTATACAGAGAGTCAACAGGTGTGCGAGATCGGCAATCCCTGGGTAAGGGAATATTCCCTTTCTCTGGTGATTGTGTGATCTTGGAGATAGTATATATAGTTAGCAGAAGGATGGGGGATGTTTATGTTTCTTTTTAAGTAATATTTGCCTGTGCCAAGAAGCAACCTTGGCACATGTTCATAGGTTCATAGGTGGATACTAGGCTATCTGCCCTAGGGCGTTTATAAGCCTAGCCAAAGTGTATTTGGCTTCCGCCTCCCTATTAGATTAGCCTA
>NC_056745.1:1445399588-1445410553 GCF_019279795.1 Protopterus annectens
AGTTATTTTCCTGTGCTACTGATGAGCAGACACATAGAAGTGATCCCCGGGGTGTATTTTCTATTTCCCATCCACTCATCAAGATTTTTCTTGAAGAGTGCTAATGAAGAACTTTGCTTGACATAGATGGGTAGCCTGTTCCAGAGTATGGGAAGTCTCTGGGATAGGACTCTATCCCTCCAGCATGTCCTGTTTATTGTGGTGACAAGGTTTAGGTCCCTAGAGCATGTAGCTCTGAGGGATTGGGATTTCTTTAGGTGTAGCATGTCCAACTGCTCTGGGTTTGACATAGCTTTATATGTTAGGCAGAGATCACCTCTGAGTAGACGATATGCTATGGAGTAAAGCTGGAGTTTTTTGAGGCGGTCAGTGTAGGGCATTTGTTTGAGTCCAGTAATCCTTTTTGTAAGGTACTTCTGTGGCCTTTCCAGCTGCTGCAGATGTCTTGTGAGGTACATTCCAAAAGGGGTGTTGTACTCTATAATGGGTCTAATGAGTGATGAGTAGAGGGTAATGATGACCTCTTTTTTCCTGGATGAGAACCATTTTATGATGAGGTGTGCCATGTAGAAAGACTTCCTGACTACTGTGGTGATGTGACTATCAAAGGAGAGACTACTGTCCACCTGGGTCCCAAGGTCTCTTATCACGCATTCGGTGTTAAGTAGATTGCTGCCTATGTGGTAGTTCATGGGTACAGAGTTTTTACCAAAGGGGATGACACTGCACTTTTTGGCATTGAGCTTGAGGCCATGGCTCTGACACCAGGCATCTGTCTCAGAGAGGCCCTTCTGTAGGATGCTCACATCATTTGGGGACTTGACTATGGCACCTAGTTTGCAGTCATCTGCGAACTTCATTAGCCAGAGGCCTTCTGTGCTAGTCTGTACTTCAGAGAAGTAGATACCAAACATGAGCGGTCCCAGGACGGAACCCTGTGGTACTCCACTTGTCACTGGTTTGAGGTCATATTTGGAGTCTGCAACTTCTACAGTGTGGGGTCTGTCAGTGATCCAGTTGGCAACCCATCTTGCGACATAGGGATGTATGCCTAGTTTATTGAGTTTAGCTATAATTCCAGAATGGGGGATGGTGTCGAAAGCCTTGGTGAGGTCAAGATAGGCTGTGTGAACCACTTTACCCTCATCTACGGCTTTGGTGACTGCCTCAAAGAAGTTGACCAGGTTCAAGAGGCATGAGCTGCCTTTCACAAACCCGAACTGGGTGGGATCCAGAGTTTGGAGGTTACTGATGTCTTTGTCTATGAGTTCCATGATGATGCGTTCCATGGCTTTGCAGACCGGGCTCGTCAGGCTAATAGGTCTATAGTTCCCGGGATCAGTGGTGGCTCCCCCTTTGTGGAGTGGGATAACTTTTGCTGTGCACCATTCAGTGGGCACAAAGCCTGATGCGAGGCTATTACTGAACATGGTGCTTAAGTGGGTAGCCAGTTCATTCTGAAGTTCGTGTAAAACGCAGCCTGGGATGTTGTCCGGTCCCATGGATGCTGTGTTTTTGGCTTTAGGGAGTGCAGCTTTCACCTGCGTAGTTGTGCTTACAGGGACTCTGCATTCTTCCTGTATAGATTTGGGACCTTTAGGGGGTGGGGGGTAAAGTTAGCACTGAACCTATCTGCCAGGATGTTGGCAATATCAGTTGGTTTTGTAATTTTCATGCCTTTGTGCTGTAACTCAGAGCAGATCTGGGTGTTGCCATTGAGATTCTTGACATAGCTATAAAATGCTTTGTGGTTGTCCTTGGAATTAGTGGCAATTTTATTTTCGTAGCTAGCTTTGGAGGATCTTATAAGGGATCTCAGCTTCTTACTGAGGCTGACCAGGGAGCTCCTCCACTCATGGGATTTTACTCTCTTTTGCAACAGTTTCTTCCTTCTGTTGTACAGTTTGTTTATGGCAGGGGACCACCAGATTGGCTTCCTTTTTTGGAGGATAGCATCTTGGTTCTGTTTGGCATAGCACGATCCATGCACTCATGTAGGTGCATATAGAGCCCATCTGTGTAGGATTCAGCAGTTGTAACTATATTGTCCATCTGCATGGGTGTCATGAAGTTCACTACTTATGTCTTAAGAAGCATGAAGTTGGCTTTGGAGAAATTTCTTATTGTGGTTTCCTTAATGGGGGATGGGGATGGGATGTGGATATCAAGGGTGATTATCTTATGGTCGGATCAGACCAACGCGGAGTTGACTTCAGGTGTGGAACACCGGTCACTCATGTTGGTAATGACCAGGTCTAGGATATTGTTGCCCCTGGTGGGGGTGTGGATAAGTTGATCTAGGCTATTGGAGTTTATGAATTCCAGAAAGTGTTGCGCTAAGGAGTTAGTACATGAGTAGTTTTCCCAGTTAATGGTGGGGTAGTTGAAGTCGCCCATTATTAGGGTGTTTGGTTGAACCCTAATATTTTCCAGTACATCAAGAAAAGAGGAGTGGGAATCCTGGGGCATGGTGGGGGATCTGTAGGAAGCTACAATTTGGATTGCAGTTTTGCCAAGAGTTAGTTGCACTTGGATAACCTCGAATGCATTATGCTGAGCAACTAGCCTGGAGGTGTGGATATCCTTAATGAATATGGACACACCCCCACCTTTGGTGTTTCGGTCCAGGTTAGATGGCTGAAAAGTGTGGTATGAGTTATAGCCTGGTAGTGCATGGGTGCTCTCTGGAGCCTTGAACCAGGTCTCAGTCACTGCACAGATATCGATGTTCTCCATTTTAAGGAGTGCCTCGAGTGAGTGCATTTTGAAATTTAGACTTCTAGCATTGAGTAACATTACCCTCAGTTTTTGCTTGCCTGTTCCTGTTATGATGGTGAATTTGTTACTTGAACCCTGCCTAAAAATGGCACTATAGGGGCAGCAAGTGCCTTGGCCAGTATCCAGAATCCTAGGGGCGACAGGTGCAGGCCATCTGTGGCAAAGCATCGTGGTCTGTCGACCATGTCATCCCAAGCAGACAGATATTGGATCCCCTTTGAATGACACCAGAAGCTTAGCCAATTGTTGAAATCAATAATTTTGTCCTTGTACTGCGGTATAATTCTAGGCGATGGCAGAATGCTACTCAGGGCTAGGGTCATACCTGCCTGGGCTACAAGATCGCAGAGCTCTTCCATGTCTCTTTTCATGTAGTCCAGGAAGGTACATCTCAGGTCATTCACACCAACATGGACAATGACAGAGTCATATTTGTACTTGTTGTGGAGTGACCTGAGTGCATGGGTTATGTGGCGGATCCTGGCACCCGACAGGCAGTTGACAGTAACCTTCTCCTTGTTTAGCCTGGAGAGTGGGACATCAATGTGCCTGACTATAGAGTCACCTATGACTACTGTGTTGGGTATGTTGTTTTGCCTTATTGGCTGTGTTTGAGTGGCACACTGAATCTGTGGGCTATGTGTCATTTGGGTTGTGTTGGGAGATGGAGGTTGCTTGTCTTTCTGCTTTGGAGGTCTCTGTTGCTTAGTCAGATTATTATTGAGAGCCTCCGCGAATGTTTTTGAGTTTCTATGTGTGGATTTTGGTGGTGTAGACGTAGTGAGACTATGTGATGAGTGTGGTGTGGTGCAAGTGTTTACCTTCTCCTCATGACTGTCAGGTTCAGTCTTGGTTGGTGAGAGCTTTACCTCCAGTTTGGCTAGATAAGTGCATCTCTCACAGGTTGTAGTGTTGGGTGGTAGGAGGAGAGGGTTTTCTGTGTACATGAGGCAATTTCTACATTGCCTCAAGATGCCCAGATTCATCAGATAGACAGGGGAGAACACTGGGAGCTGACCCTTGGACATGCCTAAATAAAAAAATATTTTCCTCTAGATAAGTGAGGAAAGTTAGTACAAGAGCTGTTTTTCTCTAAGCAAATGAGGAAAGTAAGTACAAAAACTGTTTTCCTCTAGGTAATGAGGAAGGTTGAGTGCTATAGTAATTAGTAGCTTATTTAGTGCTTACAAGTTCTGAACAAGTGCTGAGTATGCATAAGCAAATTTAAGTGCTA
Source organism: Protopterus annectens (assembly GCF_019279795.1). NCBI lineage: Eukaryota > Metazoa > Chordata > Ceratodontiformes > Protopteridae > Protopterus > Protopterus annectens. Next base: position 1,445,403,601 of record NC_056745.1, read on the forward strand.
AATCTAAGAATCTGCATCTGCACTAGACGAGTTACAGGACAGAAACAAGTGCAAATGCAGGCTTTCAAATCAGAAAGTTGAGAGAGATGGAAGATTGCCCAAATGGCCAATTCTGGGCCAGAACCACTCCTTATGTGGTAGATAGGTTACCTAATGCTTACCACTCCCACTGATAAGCTAGAAGGCTTCCCTCCAACACAGAAAGGCTTGGGGGGCTCAGAAGCTTACAAACAGTCCTGGATACAGCAAATCTGTAACTGGAACACTAGTTACAGGAAAGGTAGGAAACAGGCTTACAGTTTTTTTTTCCATATATAGTCAGGGGGTTCAAGGCTGTAGCCAGACAACCTCCCATGATGTCAATCCATATATAGTCAGGGTGTTCATGGATGTAGCCAGATAGGTACTAAATGTGTCACACATTGCACTTATTTTTTAAATAAATTATTTATGGTGTTCAATGATGTATGGTAGGATTTATATTTTTAAAGCCCTGGTATATTTAGTATGAATTTATTTTATTACATAATACATTTTGTTAAACAACTTTATTTATTCATTTATTTATTTTCAGAATGTTGTACTGAATAAATGGCCCTTTTACTTAAACCTGTCATTTCAGGAGGTCTTCCTCAGTATTAAAAAATTGTGTTGTCCTGAACCATGCATTGTGACGAACAGGGCAGCTATACTCGGTGGGAGGGAACTACATTCTGAAAGTTGTTGCCCAGTCCCAAAAATACTGTTGCTATCACTGAGCTGATAAATAAATGGCTAAATACTAGATAACAGAGGAGCTTTGACATTCATCTGAATGCCCTAGGTTTCATGGAGATGTCCTCTTAGGTTCTGCACTGAGGGCATGGTTTATTTTAATGTTTTCTACTTTCACAATGTCCACAAAGTATTTGTTTAGTAAATATGCAGATAAATATTTAGAATGATAGGAACATAGGAAGTTACTAGGCTAATGGCCCTAGTGCCTTTACAAGCCTAGCCAAGTTCTACCCTTATTTTCTTGGTCATCACCTATTGCTCCTGTCCAAGAGGGACACAGGTGGAATCCCATAGGTGAATTTATGGTTACCCATCCAATAATCCAGATTGCATTTGAAGAGGGCCAATGAGGTGCTCTGTTTGACATGAAGTGGGAGTCTGTTCCAAAGGTGTGATAACCTCTGGGAGACAAATCTGTCCCTCCAGCAGGTTCTATTAATGTTACCTACCATGTTAAGGTTTTTAGAGCAAGTAACCCATGTACCATTTGACCTGCAGATTTGCAGTATTTCCAATAAAGCAGGGTCAGAGTTTTCTTTATATGCAAGGCAGAGATCGCCTCTGAGTAGTCTGTATGAAACAGAATAAAGCAACAGTGATTTCAGATGATCCACATAGGACAGATGCTGAAGACCTTGTGAGGAACATTTGTGGTCTCTCCAATTGCTGCAGGTACTTGGAAAGGTATTTATGAAAAGGGACATTGTACTCAATTATTGGCCTGATAAAGGAAGCATACAGGGAGGTTATAACTTTTTTTTTTCTGGAGGCAGTGCCTTTACTTATGAGATGAGCAATATAGAATATCCTTCTTACAACTGTTAAGACATGGTGATCAAAGGTAAGGTGCTGTCAACCTATGTGCTCAGGTCTCTCACCAGTGAGTGTGCACTTAGGGTGTTGCTACTGATGTGGAAGTTAGCAGGAGCATCACTCTTACCAAAAGGGATGATAATACATTTTTTTGTATTGAGTTTAAGGCCATGACTTTGGCATCAATCATTTGTTTGTATAAGACCTTCTTGTAGGACGTTGACATAATTTGCAGATTCTATGACTGCTCTCAGTTTGCAGTCCTCAGAAAGCTTTGTCAGCTTCAGACCTTTAGTTTTTGTACCTTGGAGAAATAGATTCCAAACAGTAGAGGTCCCATGACAGATCCCTGTGGAACACCATTGGTTACAGATCTGCTGTTGGAGATGGATTCCCCTATTTTGAATATATGTGTTCTATCAGTAAGCCAGTTAGTGACCCATGTGATGATATAACGGTTGATACCTAGCTGGGTGTGTTTCTCAATAATACCTGAGTGGGAGATAGTGTCAAACACCTTGGCTAAGACTAGGTAGGTTGTATGCACATATTTTCCCTCGTCCAGGGCCTTGGTGACTGTCTCAAAGTAGTCCACCCAGATTTAACAGGCATGATCTCCCTTTGACAAATCCAAACTGAGTAAGGTCAAGTGTTTGGAGATTACCTACATCTTTGTTGATAAGGTCCATGATTTGATTACACCATTTGTTATTCTACAGAATGATATAATAAAGAGAAAGTACTATGTACTAGGGCTACACACCTGGTCATTTTCAGATGCTCTTTTTATTTAATTTAAAGAAATGTAAAGTAAAAATGGAAGTATGTGGCTTCTGATACAATGCTAAATGAAAACAAAGTCACAGCATTTCCTGCAAATAAAAGACCTAGGTATCATAGTCAATAATAATATACTTTTAGGTGTTAACACAATTGTTACCAAAATTAATGCAGTAAAGAAAAGTAGGTGTTATCATCAAACTGCGTATGAGAGATGGGAATGTATCAAAGATGCACAAATTGTTGGTAGACTTGTACTGAAATTTAGTAGCATTTTCATCTTATACTCATTGGATGAATTTAAGCTTCTGGAAATTTTACAGAGAAAATAAGCCTACAGACTACTGGCTCTTGCTATGCTAACATATACAAAATGGTTGCAGGCATTGAATGTGTTTGTAGATTTCTAATAATGCTATGTTGGGGGATGTATGACTTGCGGTATGCATTAAATGGGAAAAACATATAGGCACATTACACATGATAATCCCTTTTATGGAACAAAGTTATCCTTATTCATAAGAGTATCAATGATCTCAAGCAATATAAATTTAAACTGGATTATGTTACTGGTCTTAAGAAATGTCATAAAAATCTTAAGGAGTCTGCTTTCCTAGAAACCTCAACCAAAAACACAGGCCTTAAACTTGTGCACTTATAAATGGCTGAGCCTGAAGCTGGTTATTTCTAATCAGTACCCCATCCTGGTAACCAAACATAAATAAAAAAGTAAATATTAATATCATATAGTTACTTATTCATTTTGCCACACATAGTTGCTGGCAATGAAGAAGATCAGATTGTTATATAAGTCACTGCCACATACTTAAAATTGTAGTGAGTGCTTATGACGTTGCTAAATGCTATATAAGTCACTGGCACATACTTAAAATTGTAGTGAGTGCTTATGACATTGCTAAATGCTATATAAGTCACTGCCACATACTTAAAATTGTAGTGAGTGCTTATGACATTGCTAAATGCTATATAAGTCACTGGCACATACTTAAAATTGTAGTGAGTGCTTATGACGTTGCTAAATGCTATATAAGTCACTGGCACATACTTAAAATTGTAGTGAGTGCTTATGACATTGCTAAATGCTATATAAGTCACTGGCACATACTTACAATTGTAGTGAGTGCTTAGGACGTTACTCAATGCTATATAAGTCACTGCCACATACTTACAATTGTAGTGAGTGCTTAGTACATTGCTAAATGCTATATAAGTCACTGCCACATACTTACAATTGTAGTGAGTGCTTAGGACGTTGCTAAATGCTATATAAGTCACTGCCACATACTTACAACTGTAGTGAGTGCTTAGGACATTACGAAATGCTATATAACTCACTGCCACATACATACAATTGTAGTGAGTGCTTAGGACATTACTAAATGCTATATAAGTCACTGCCACATATTTACAATTGTAGTGAGTGCTTAGCAATTACTACATGCTATATAAGTCACTGCCACATACTTACAATTGTAGTGAGTGCTTAGGACATTGCAAAATGCTATATAAGTCACTGCCACATACTTACAATTAGAGTGAGTGCTTCGGATGTTACTAAATGCTATATCTTACACACATCTTATCTCCACCCTTTTGTATGCTTCTTCTATTTATACTAATCTCTCTAAAAGCAACCTCAGGAAACTGACTACATCTTACCATAATATTGCTCGGTTTGCTACAGCATCTCAGTCTAGAACTCACCACTGTATAAATTTAAAACATTTACACTGGCTAGAACTTCCTAATAAGCTTATCTATCAACAACTCCTAATAGCACACAAAATCCTATATCAACCATCAAAAACACCTGCTCTTAGCAGCCTCCTGACTCCCTATAATAACCTAAAACAACTACGTTCTTCAGAGAAGTTACAAGTTAACACTACTAGAACCACTAACTCTGCAGGTAACCACCTATTCTCTAACTCAGTTGGCAAAATATGGAATAATCTTCCCTCACACATATCCTCTCTAGCCACTCTTCCACTCTTCAAGAAACAACTCCTAATACATCTGAACAAATTTTGGCTATGCTCTTGTACCAATCCTGACTAACTACTTCCATCTATCCCCTATCATAACTCCTTACACATATCCTCTCTAGCCACTCTTCCACTCTTCAAGAAACAACTCCTAATACATCTGAACAAGTTCTGGCTTTGCTCTTGTACCAATCCTGACTAACTACTTCCATCTATTCACTATCATAATTCTCTAGTCATCACTACAATATTCTATCTGACTACAAATAACTTAATACCTCTATAGTTACTAGTGTTCTCTTAAAAAAAAAAAAAAAAAAAAATACCATATATATATTTTTTGGTTTAACAAGTATGTATTATACATTGAACTTCATAACACCTAACTTTGTACTGAAAACAGCTAATGCCTTCCTTTTACTTAGGTGTTTTACTTGTCTTCTTTTTACATTTGTATTACCTGTACTAAAATCACTGCATTCTTGCTTATTGCCTTTGAAAAATATGTTTATTCTTCATTCTTTATGTTTATTATCTTGTTTGTATCCTTGGAGCTTTTCTCCTCGGGCCTCCACTGAAAATGGACATGAATCCAGCTGGACTAGCCTGGTCAACAAATGTAAAATAAATAAATAAATAAATATAAGTCACTGCCACATATTTACATATGTAGTGAGTGTTTAGGACGTTACTAAATGCTATAAAAGTCACTGCCACATACTTACAATTGTAGTGAGTGCTTAGGACATTACTAAGTCCTATATAAGTTACTGCCACATACTTAAAATTGTAGTGAGTGCTTAGGTTGTTACTAAATGCTATATAAGTCACTCCCACATACTTACAATTGTAGTGAGTGCTTAGGACGTTACTAAATGCTATATAAGTCACTGCCATATACAATTGTAGCGAGTGCTTAGGACGTTGCTAAATGCTATATAAGTCACTGCCACATATAATTGTAGTGAGTGCTTAGGACATTATTAAATGCTATATAAGTTACTGCCACAAATTTACAATTGTAGTGACTGCTTAGGATGTTGCTAAATGCTATATACATCACTGCCACATACTTACAATTGTAGTAAGAGCTTAGGGAGTTACTAAATGCTATAAAAGTCACTGCCACATACTTACAATTGTAGTGAGCACTTAGAAAGGTGCTAAATGCTATATAAATCACTGCCACATACTTACAATTGTAGTGAGCACGTAGGACATTGCTAAATACTATATAAGTCATTGCCACTTAATTACAATTGTAGTGAGTGCTTAGGATGTTACTAAATGGTATATAAGTCACTGCCACATACTTACAAGTGTAGAGAGGGCTTAGGAGATTGGTAAATGCTATATAATTCAATGCCACATACTTACAATTGTAGTGAGTGCTTAGGACATTACTAAATGCTATATAAGTCACTGCTACATACTTACAGTTGTAGTGAGTGTTTAGGATGTTACTAAATGCTATATAAGTCACTGGCACATACTTACAATTGTAGTGAGTGCTTAGGACATTACTCAATGCTATATAAGTCACTGCCACATACTTACAATTGTAGTGAGTGCTTAGTACATTGCTAAATGCTATATAAGTCACTGCCACATACTTACAATTGTAGTGAGTGCTTAGGACGTTGCTAAATGCTATATAAGTCACTGCCACATACTTACAACTGTAGTGAGTGCGTAGGACATTACGAAATGCTATATAACCCACTGCCACATACATACAATTGTAGTGAGTGCTTAGGACGTTACTAAATGCTATATAAGTCACTGCCACATATTTACAATTGTAGTGAGTGCTTAGCATATTACTACATGCTATATAAGTCACTGCCACATACTTACAATTGTAGTGAGTGCTTAGGACATTGCAAAATGCTATATAAGTCACTGCCACATACTTACAATTGTAGTGAGTGCTTAGTACATTGCTAAATGCTATATAAGTCACTGCCACATACTTACAATTGTAGTGAGTGCTTAGGACATTGCTAAATGCTATATAAGTCACTGCCACATACTTACAATTAGAGTGAGTGCTTAGGACATTACTAAATGCTATATCTTACACACATCTTATCTCCACCCTTTTGTATGCTTCTTCTATTTATACTAATCTCTCTAAAAGCAACCTCAGGAAACTGACTACATCTTACCATAATATTGCTCGGTTTGCTACAGCATCTCAGTCTAGAACTCACCACTGTATAAATTTAAAACATTTACACTGGCTAGAACTTCCTAATAAGCTTATCTATCAACAACTCCTAATAGCACACAAAATCCTATATCAACCATCAAAAACACCTGCTCTTAGCAGCCTCCTGACTCCCTATAATAACCTGAAACAACTACGTTCTTCAGAGAAGTTACAAGTTAACACTACTAGAACCACTAACTCTGCAGGTAACCACCTATTCTCTAACTCAGTTGGCAAAATATGGAATAATCTTCCCTCACACATATCCTCTCTAGCCACTCTTCCACTCTTCAAGAAACAACTCCTAATACATCTGAACAAGTTCTGGCTTTGCTCTTGTACCAATCCTGACTAACTACTTCCAT